>NC_079396.1:25301685-25331685 GCF_029220125.1 Pseudoliparis swirei
ACACGAGGCGGCTGCTGTCGTGGCTTCCTAAGACGTGGAGGGGAAATGAAACGTAAAAACAAAAAAGGGCAGATGAGGTGAAGTGTTGACCTTTCGAGCTCAAACCCCGGCCGGCTCTCGCCGCGCCCGGCGGCCCCCGTCGCGCCACCAGATTATCGTCACATCTCGTCTTAAACGCGGAGCAAAGCGCGGGTCGGGGGGGTCGGGCTGCCGGGCGACCTCTTGACGACTATTCTTCTCTCGTAGCTCTGGACCTGGTGTGGGCCAAGTGCAGAGGCTACCCCTCCTACCCGGCTCTGGTGAGACGCACAAGTGGACCCTGCAAAACGGCACCAAATTCGGGAGCTTCTGCCGGGCGGATGCCTGAATGTCTGACCCCTCCTCTTGCCTTCTTCCAGATCATTGACCCCAAGATGCCCAGGGAGGGGGTGTTCCACCGGGGCGTGCCGATCCCCGTGCCCCCGCTGGACGTGCTGAAGCTGGGCGAGCAGATGACCCAGGAGGCCCGGGAGCACCTGTTCCTGGTCCTGTTCTTTGACAACAAGAGAACATGGTCAGCACTCCGGCTCATCGTTTCACTCGTTTTGTTTTTTAATCGATCGCCATCGAGTCCGTCTCTTCTTTGTTTGTTCTCGCTGACATCCTGTCTTCAGAAAATGATGAGCGCAGTAAAACGCAAAACCGGTTCCTGTTGTTCCCGCATGCGTCGCTCACAAGTCGCTCTGTGGCAGGAGTTCAGAGGAAGCTGCCGTTCAGCAGAATTGGGTCGAACGTGGTTTTTGAGAAGAAAATCAAACGGCTCACATTTTAGGTCATGGCGTGCGTCGCATGATCGCAGAAGTTCACGGCCTGCTTTTTCAAAAAAAAGTTTGAAACACGATGCGAGTGTCACTCTGATTCTCTTGGAGGTCGTCCAGGAGGCGGACCTCCTCTCAAAGCGCCCCCCCCCCCCGGGTGGACCGCAGGAAATCTGATCAGGGTCGACGGAGTATAATTGCAGATTATATTCTTTCATATTTAATATCTGCAATTCACGTTTGAGCCACACGTGTAAATCTATTAAGGGAATTTGGGGGGGGTTACATATTATCAATAAAACACAGTTTATCAAACGTACGTCTACGGTTTACGGTTCATTAAAGAAAAAATGATGCAAAGTTGGCTGTAAACAAACATTTCCCGTACGCACTAATTCGCTCTGCTCGTGAGTTCTAGATGTGGTCTGTTGAAAATGTGCCTTTTCAATAAGTAGATGGTCTGGGAGCCGCTGCTCTAAAGTCCCCCCCCCCCCCCCCCCCTGTGTGTTTCCAGGCAGTGGCTGCCGCGCTCCAAGCTGGTGCCGCTCGGCGTGGACCAGGAGCTGGACAAGGAGAAGATGCTGGAGGGCCGCAAGTCCAACATCCGCAAGTCGGTGCAGGTGGCCTACCACCGGGCCATGCAGCACCGCAGCAAGGTGCAGGGGGACCCGAGCAGCGAGACCAGCGACAGTGACTAAGCGACACACACACAACAGACAACAACACGCACACATTTTGTTGGGGGCGTCTGCGCTCGCCGGAGGAGTTTTCTCCACCGCCGAGAGAGCGCATCCCATCCCTCCATCGCAGACCACGAGAGACGAGGAGCGGAGGGGACCCGGAGAGAAACGCAAAAGAAGCGGCGCCCAGGCCGTCGGCCCTCGGACATCACGCACACAAAGCCGTATTTAATCTGACGTGTAAAATATTGTATTTAAGAGAATTGAAATTGAATTAATAATAATTATGATGGGTAAGTGGGGGGGAAATGCTATGGTTCAGAATCGCCAATCAGAAAGAAAAGAAAACACGATATTCCTGGTTTGTGTTTGGCCACAACGTGAGATGCCAGTCGCCAACGATGATGTTATTTATTCCGCGTGCTCGCGGTCCAACGAGCGCCCTCTCTTTCTTTTTCTTTGTTCTTTTTTTATCATGGACTACTTCTAATCACTCCGGCCCGCACGAGACATCGTGCGGTCCTCCTCTTCGTCGATCTGTGTTCATCATGTCGCCTGTTTTTCTCCCTTTGTCGCCGACGTTGCGCCCGTCACGCAGCCGACGGGGAACGAGGACGAGACCCAAACGGCCCGTCTTAGACTCGGGCCGGTGGCTTTAGAACTTTTTTTTATATTTACAGATTGCATAAAGAATAGAAGTTTAATAATAAAAAAAAAAGAGTTGAGTTTTTTAAACTTGTCGTGGTAACTGTGTGTGTGTGGTCCGAGGAGGAGGGGGTGGGGCTTGTGTCGGTACTGAACCTACGTCCCGTCTTTTATCGTCACTGTGTTGCACACATCTGATGCCGGAGCGTTGCATCATGGGTAATCTCTGGCGGTGAGCGTGTAGACAGAGTCCTCGGCTTTAGTTTCCTGAACCGGCCCACCGACACGGCCCAGTACCGCACACACCGGCTCTACTGGGTCGGGGCGGCCTTTACACAAACACTTCAATCTGTTGTTGTTGTTTGCATAGATGCACATACACACACACACAACTGTAACACCTGCTCACCACAACATCTTCACATGTCTTCAACCAGAAACCTCTGAGAAAAAAAAGGGCGTCTTGCTTCCTGTCCTGAAAAAGTGCTGACTGGACGTGACTGGAAACCAGCGATAAGCATCAGTCATCAGTCGGTGGTTTCAACAGAGCGCTCTGAATGCCACGGGGGAGTGAGGAAGAGGAGGGGGGGGGGCGCCCTCATTCATTGGTTTTGCATCCAAAATCTTTGCAGCCTGCTCGGTGTAAACGCACAATAACGCACAGATGATCAGACCCACGACACACACCAGGAGTCAGACTGTGTTGATGTGTGTGTGCGGTCACAGTCATGTTGTCTTTAACGGGTGAAATGAACCACAGAGCAGATCACCTGGTGACTCCACAGCGGATTAACCAAGGAGTGCGAGCTTGGCGGCCGACTAGATGTGTGCTCTTTATATATTTCTTAATTTTGATTTTAAGCAGCACGCAGAAGGTCTTCCAGCATGGAGGGCACCTTGTATAGAACCTGGAGGGCTCTTCATCACGCTCTTCATCACGCTCTTAATCACCTATTCTCATGTAAAACATGGTAAGTGCTCTATCACCATCTTTTAGGGCATTCTCACCCCACAGGCGGGAGGTAAATAGCAAATTAAATATTATCCATTCTTGCAATTACTTGGGTTTTCACTATTTATTATGGAAATTCTTGTAAATAACCCCTTGAGTTGTCCCATCTCGTTGTCATGGGGATCCTCAATGACAGTTACACAATACACGCACAATGAGACAAAACATTTAACGTTTAAAAACATGAATTACAACAAGACAATTCAACGATATATAGAAGGTGTCCATGTTAAATTAAATCATTAATAAAGATATAGGTGTCCAGGTTAAATTAAATTATTAATAAAGATATAGGTGTCCAGGTTAAATTAAATTATTAATAAAGATATAGGAGGGGTCCAGGTTCAATTAAATCATTAATAAAGATATAGGTGTCCAGGTTAAATTAAATTATTAATAAAGATATAGGTGTCCAGGTTAAATTAAATCATTAATAAAGATATAGGAGGGGTCCAGGTTAAATTAAATCATTAATAAAGATATAGGAGGGGTCCAGATTAAATTAAATCATTAATAAAGATATAGGAGGGGTCCAGGTTCAATTAAATTATTAATAAAGATATAGGAGGGGTCCAGGTTCAATTAAATCATTAATAAAGATATAGGAGGGGTCCAGATTAAATTAAATCATTAATAAAGATATAGGAGGGGTCCAGGTTCAATTAAATTATTAATAAAGATATAGGAGGGGTCCAGGTTCAATTAAATCATTAATAAAGATATAGGAGGGGTCCAGGTTAAATTAAATCATTAATAAAGATATAGGAGGGGTCCAGGTCAAATTAAATCATAAACAAATAATTAAAGAAGGCTCTTATCTGCTGTGTGTGTGACAGAGGAAAGCCTCCCCATCACTTCCGTGGTGAGGGTGGGAGGATTCTTTTTCTCTTTTTTTCTGTTCTATTATTTTTCTCTGGAAAGTAAATGGTTGACGGGAGGCGGAGCTGAGGGGGAAACACAAGTGTGTGTGTCTGTGTGTGTGTGTGTGTGTGTGTGTGTTGTTGAAACCAACGCACTCGGGGAGTGCCGACAACAGGAATGAGAACACCTGTCGTCTCCACGCGGGGACCCGCCGAGGAGCTCACGGGGACGCGCTGCGCACACAGGTTCCCTGAACGCAGCACCGGGAAGTCCGCGGCTCTTGGAGGCTTTTAAAAAAAATATATATTATGGGAACGTTTCCTCGCGCGACGCCAAATGAGTCCTAGACGCCGCGCAGCCGCAGTCGCGCTCGCGCTCGTGGCCTTGGTGGTGGCCCCGCTGCTGCTGGAGAGCGCCACGCAATGTCACGTGAGTTCTACACCGACTCGATAGCTGTTAATATCTCAATGAGGGATGCATGAATATAAGTGGGGGTGGAAATCCAGACGCTTTCCCTTTCTTAAACTAATTAGTTTTTATTGGATTTACGTCAGGTGAAGGAGGAAGGAGGAAGCGGGATCCCAAATGGTACGTTTGGTGAGTTGGGAGTCCCCACAGTGGCACTGGAAGCCTCTCCCGTGGGTCTGCACTGACTCTCCTCCCCTCTCTGTGCAGATCAGGCCGAGGGGAGCTGTCCCGTGAAGCTGACCTCCGGCCTGACCCCCGCGGCCTCCGGGGGGGTCTACTCTGAATGCGTCACCGTCCGCGTCGCGCTGAGGGCCGATGGTATGGGAGAACCACGGCGCTGTCGGAGTCCATCGAGCGCGTTCCCAAATCACCTCTAAAGCTGTCATTCCCTCCTCCCCCACCAGATTTCAGCAAGGCCCCGAAGATCGAAGTCCTCTCCTCGGGCCTGACGAGTGAATTACAGATAATTAGCCCCATCTTGAAGAAGAGGAAACAAATAAAGGTGTTTTTTTGTTGTTGCTCCCGCTGGTATAAAATAACAAGGGTGGGACACGGTGTCATCTGTCTTTATTCTTTATTCTTTCTCAGTGTGACAATCAGAGGAGGCCGGGCGTAACATGCGTCAAGTGTCACGGAGGACGAGGCAGAGACGGCATTGCTCTGGTAAGACAAGTTTTTATTTTCTCTGGATTCGGCTCAAACATGTTCTCCTATAATGACAGATCGATGTTGATGATGGTGTATTTATTTATTTTATTTATTTATTCTATTTATTTTTGTAAATGTATTATTATTTTATTATTATTTATTTAATTAACATTAAGACGTGTCGATGTTGATGATGGTGTATTTTATTTATTTCATTTATTTTTGTAAATACATTTTTGTAAATACATTATTGTAAATTAATGTTTGTAATTTAATTGAAATTTAATATTATTTATTTCATTTATTTTGTTTTATTATTTATTATTTTACAGTGGGAGCTGGTACATAATTGTGTGGAGGCCGAAGCGGACGCTGTTGTTTCTGCGTCCTTCATCACGAGGGAGAGAAGCTGCAGCGTCAGTTACAAAGTGCCAGGTGACACACGAGGGGTCATGTTTCACCACGATTCACTGCAAAAGCCACAGCATCTGATTCACAGACTCGTGTGTGTGTGTGTGTGTGTGTGTGTGTGTGTCTGTGTGTGTGTGTCATCAGATCCCGTCCCACACTTCGATCTGTCCGTGAACCAGTCGTCTAAATCCATCTCTGTCACCGTGCAGCCCGGAGACAAAGTTCACGCCAGGTGGTGTTACCGGAAATACGGCACGGTGTGCACGGCGAAGGCCCCGCCCCCTCCCATCACTGCAAGTCTCAGCAACACGTTTAACGCCGGCGCTCCTTTTATTTGTTTAAAGTTTAAACGCACGTTGTCGTTCTCCAGATCGATTCGTCCGTGTCCCGAGTCGCTCTCCTCGCCGTCCCGTACCTGCTGCCCTGTGTGTGTGTGCAGGTACTTTAAGCTCCGTGTCTTCTATATAAAGATGCGTATTTACATTATAATAATCTAATAATAATAATAATCTAATACATTAGATGGTAAACGTCTTTATTCTCCTTCCCTGACAGGTGTACTACGCCCGCACGGACTCCAAGCGCCGCGTGAAGTGCCCGTTTCTGACCCAGAGCCTCTCAGGTGAGCGTGACGCCTGAGTCGCGTCAGATTTGAACATTAAAAATAAAAATAAAAAACATCTCGCAGGGAAAGTTTTTTGACAATTTTACCAATTTTTTAAAGACAAACCGGGTATTCCCCCTCCCGTCTGCTGGGCGGCGTCTTGCAGTCTTTTTATCAAGATTATTTTTTCAGATCCCACGCCTTATTCCTCACGCCATTTCTAACACACACACACACTCAGAGTATTAATACTCACACACTTCAAACACCTAAGATTGACCTAAGATTGTGCGGTTATCCTCCTTCCTGCAGGCGGGTCAGATTACTAGATTACCAGATAGCAACAGTGTTGTGAGGTTTATCGACATTGTAAAAAAAAAACGAAATTAAATCGGTACAGCAGTAAAAACGCGTATAAAAACATTAAGATGGGACATTTCTCATTTAAAACCAGACATACAAATTAAAAAAAGAATAAATGAAACATGAAACACAGGCGTCGATGATTGAACATTGACCTTTAGCGACCTTTAGTGCCTCCCGTACGTCTCAAAGGTCGCGTAAAACCCATCGCCATTTTAAAAAAGACGAGGTATATTAACAGATATACAGACACAGCCCCCTCCCTTGTGGTATCCAGCCATGCAGATAGCTTGGGTTTAAAGTGTGTGTGTGTGTGAACTTTGCGATAACAATACAACTGGCCCAAATACAACCGCACGGCCCTCATCGTGTCACCGTTTCCCTTCAGCTGACGCCACAGAAGTAGAAGTAGAGGACGTCGTTTCCGTCGAACTATTCAAATGTCATTTTGTTCACATGTAAATCAGCGGAACAGTTCAATAATCCGGGGAAATTGGCGTTCCCGTTTCCTTTACCGTGTCTCGTTAGTTTAGCACGTAGCTTCACATTGTCTCCCTGGGCGTTCTTCTCATCGACGTGGCTCAGTCAGTCAGCCATGTTGCTCTCTCTCTCTCTCTCTCTCTCTCTCTCTCTCTCTCTCTCTCTCTCTCTCTCTCTCTCTCTCTCTCTCTCTCTCTCTCTCTCTCTCTCTCTCTCTCTCTCTCTCTCTCTCTCTCTCTCTCTCTCTCTCTCTCTCTCTCTCTCTCTCTCTCTCTCTCTCTCTCTCTCTCTCTCTCTCTCTCTCTCTCTCTCTCTCTCTCTCTCTCTCTCTCTCTCTCTCTCTCTCTCTCTCTCTCTCTCTCTCTCGTTGCCTTCACAGACGTGGGAGACGTCTGGCTCTCCTCTTCGGTCACGCTGCGCGAGGCGAGCGCCACGTGGAGCTCCCCGTGCGCCGCCCGCGACCTGGAGCTCTCTGCCTCCCTCTGCTGGAGGCGCCGGGAACAGCTCTGCACGCCGGTCCTCAACTCCACCCTGGAGGAGATGGGAGATGGAGCTGACCTGGTAGGGGGGGGGGGGGATGTTTTCCCACGTAATGCAACGCGTGGGAATTTGTAGATATCTCACAAAAGTTATCTAAAATAATACGGATTACAGCATGCTGTGTCTTTTAATAGCAAATTGTAAAAGAAGGTAAAACAATTAAATAAAAAAAAGACAGGCAATAATACAGAGAGGATATTTCCTCTAACACACACACACAATAGAAAAATGATAAATAAATAGGAAAGGATTTTTATAAATTATTTTAAGAATTAGAAATGATACAAAGTCATTTCACTTCAGTCAGATAACTAACTCGTTGTATTAAAGAGCAAGTTCAAGTTCAGCTTGAACTACAAGATTTAGATTGTAAATGAATCCCCCCCCTCCCCCCCCGTGTGTCCTCCACAGGTGGTCAACACGTCTGCGGTGGACAAACACCCTCAGATGTGTCTGCGGGTGAGACTCAACCAAAAGTGAGCGAGTCCAGTTGTCTTTCGTGAGCAGAATATCACTTAAAAAAAAAAAAATCTGTTTTCCTCTCCACAGTTCTCCCTCCCAGGCGGCGAACACATCTCTTGCCCCTTTGATGCCGGTGAGTCAAACAGGATGACCCCCCCCCCCCCGTCTCCGTCTCCCGACTCTCGCGTCTCCTCGTCCCTCTCGCAGACATGTCCTCGTGGGAGGTGACCCTCGGCCCGGGCCGGAGGAGCGTGTACCTGTACCTCTCCTCCTCGGTTCCCGCGGCGTTCTCCGCCCAGCTGTGTGTCCCGCGGGGGAGGGGGTGCTCTCCCGTGGGGCGAGTCCACTCGGCGACGACGGTGAGCGCACGGACGTGTTCGAGAACGAGACGGTCCACGTCAGGGGCGTCCGGCTCATTTTCACCGTGGGCCACATCAGCATCACGGCCGCCTCTTAAAGGGCCGGTACCGAAACACTGTGTAAACTACTCCAGAACATATTGTTAAATAACTCTCTTTGCATTTGATTATTGTTTATTTGAATCTAGAACTCGTGTACATCAGAACATTTCTCTAATATTATAACATGAATCCAATTAATTTGAAACCTTCAAAATAAAAGCACGGGGTAGTTTTCTTCGCATGTCTTTCAAGGCGTCAGGGGGCCACATGAAATGACGTGACGGGCCGGATTCGGCCCGCGGGCCTTGTGTTTGACACCTGTGGTATTCGTGATGTTGACGGGCGAACAGTTCAGCCTCTTCTCATCCATTTCTACAGGAGAATAATTCTGCCGACGCGACGATTAATGTGCCTCTTCTCCTGGTTGCCGAGGAGCCGTGTGTGCAGGTGAAGGGAACGAGGAGAGGAAGTTGTTCTCGTCACCTTCTCTCTCTCTCTCTTTCACTCCTCTCCATCTCTCTCTCTTTACTCTCCCCTCCCTCCTCCATCTCTCCATCTCTCTCTTTCCTCTCCCTCTCGTTCCTCTACCTCTCTCTCCCCTCCCCCTCTCTCTCTCTCTCTTTCCTCTCCCTCTCTCTCTCTACCTCACTCTCCCTCTCGTTCCTCTACCTCTCTCTCCCCTCCCCCCCCTCTCTCTCTCATTCCTCTCCATCTCTCTCTCTCTCCTCTCACTCGTCCAATCTGCCCTCCTTGCAGGTGTGGCGGTCACATCCTGCTCTACTTGGTCGACGAGTTCTCTGTCCGGACTGTGAGTCTACACACACACACACAACCACACACACACACACAACCACACACACACACACTCACACACACACACAACCACACACACACACAAGCTCGAGCCTGTGCATTAGTTCATGAATGCACAAATCCTACAGAAACTAAACGCACACGCGTCTGTCTCTCCAGACACACACCTCCGATGGGGCCTGGTTGCCGTGGCAGCGCCGGTGTTCCTGGTTATTGTCGCGTTGCTCGGCGTTCTGATCCGGCGCCTCGCCAAGAGCGGAGCGGCAGGTTGGTTCTGTTCTGTTCTGCTTCGGTCGTAAATCAATTTAATTCCACGAATGGATTCATTTGATTATTATCTTCTAACTTTGATACATTTACACTCGTGAAGCTACTTCGAGGAACTTTCCCGCGGAGTTGATTTTGGCGCTCCCTGTGGACAGACCTGGTATTGTTTCTGAGCACCAGAGACCCTTTAGAGCACAGGTGTCAAACACAAGGCCCGCGGGCCAAATCCGGCCCGCTGCATCTTTTCATGTGGCCCCTGACGGCTTGAAAGACACGTGATCCCCTTTTCTCAAAGAAATTGAAGAAACATTTCCAGTGCTTTCATTTTGAAGGTTTCAAATTAAATTGATTTATGTTGTAATATTAGTGACATTTTCTTATGTACAATATTTCTACACTCAAATAAACAATAATCAAATGCAAAGAGAGTTAATTCACAATATGTTCGAGGAGTTTACACAGTGTTTCAGTACTGGCCCTTTAAGAGGGCGGCCATGATGCTGATGTGGCCCACGGTGAAAATTAGTTTGACACCCCTGCTTTAGAGAATCTCTTATCTGGTGGGATTGACCTTGAGCATCAAGTCAAGTTCACTCGTGGTCGTACAGAGAGGCGTTAGAATTAAATGGACACTTTTTTTCGTGAATTTAAAATCAGCTGACAAACAATAAGAATAAGTCTGTCTTTCCCCCAACGTCTCCAGGTTGGCTCTGCGTCCAGGAGCCGGTGTTGCTGGTGTGCTCGTCGGAGCGCTCGGCCCACATCTCGGCCGCGTGCTCCTTGGCCTCGATCCTTCAGGGCGACCTCGGCGCCAAAGTGCACATGGCGTCGTGGGCCCAGAGCTCGCAAACGCCGGCCGGCACCGGAGTGGCGGATCTGGGCCCGCTGCCCTGGCTGTACGGGCGCTGGGAGGCGGTGCGCCGGGCCCGCGGGAAGGTGCTCATCGTCTGGAGCCCCGAAGCCACGAGGGCCTACGCGGCGTGGCGGGAGGAGAGGGCGACGAGAGCGGAGAAGGACGGGCGGACGAAAGCGGACGATGGCGGCGGAGCGGAGGAGACGAGCGCCGAGGCGGGAGAGGAGTCGAAATGGAACGGGAGGAGAGGCAAAGGAGAGGGCGCCGCAGGACGCGAGGAGCGAGACATCCAGAGGGAGTCCTCTACGGTGACCGCGGCCGTGTTCGCCGCCGCGCTGGCCTGCCTGGAGGCGGCGCTGCAGGAGGGCAAAGGTCAAGGAGTGGCCCTTGTGTACTTCCAGGGCCTTTGCCACAGGAGGGACATCCCGAAGGCCTTCGGGGGGGTCCCGCGGTACCGCTTACCCCGGGACTTCCGGGGTTTGATCCAGGAGCTGGGCGGCATGAGGAGGCCGGCGGAGAGCTGCTGGCCCCGGCTGCTGGCCAAGGCGCTGTCGGTGCGGCTGGCGCAGCGGCTGACGGGCCGGCTGCGAGCGCTGCTGCCGCGGCGGAGGAAAACGGCCGAGCCGGGGGCGAGCGGCGCGGCGGGAAGCGGGCGGGAGCGCGAGCCGCTCCGCGGGGCGCCGCGGCTAGCGGAGGAGGAGGAGGAGCTCTGATCTCCGGTTTCGAGACTTTTTTTTGTTCCGCTGGAAACACGACACGAGACACGGGAGACGGCGTTCCAACGCGTCATTACACGTTTAAAAAAATACATTTTAAAAAAACAGAAAGAAGGAGAAGGCCACCACTCGTTTTGCATATTAAGAGTATCAAGGCGCATACTCGTGCCAGAGGGAACACCTGTCTTTACATCTGTATGTAAATCTGCAAAGTATATCTTCTCAAATTACATCCCACTCTTCATGAAAGCATTTTTTGTTCACGTTATGACTGCAGAATACAGGAACACGTTTTTATAAAGGGGGGCGTTGAGCCAAGGAAAGAGAGAGAGGCAACAGGTGAAAGATTAATAAGCAGCTGGCATCGTGTGAGCGACCATTCGGCAGTTAATGTGTTCATGTGTTACGATGTTTGCCTTTTGCGACAGGAGGCATGTTATTCCATATATGCACCTGTATTACCTCTTAAGAACAAAGTGTAAATTCCTCAAAGAAGAAGAAAAAGTTCACTCTTTCAAGCATACTACACTTCCTTAGCGAACATTTGATTGGCATTAAAACATTTTTTTTATGGAAGATAATTCATTTGCATATTTATATATATATGTTGCATATTGTTATATATAATTATTTTTATATATATATTTAATATATTTATATTAATATTTTAAATATGTTTAATATATATATTTGACATATATAATTTTTTATAAATATTTATATATATTTAATATATCTATCATGAAGGAAATAAAAGATGGAATAAAAAAAACAGAGCTGGGGTAAATTATTACACAAGTAGTTATAAGATGAAACAAATAAAAACGTTTTACAGTATCAATTTGAATGATAGGATCCCCTACAGTGGATTGGTCAGCCACACGGGGCGATGAAGTCATAAAATACAGAGCTGAGCTGTAGAGTTGCAGAGCGGCTTCCAAACAGACACATTAACTGAAGATACACAATGATTTTGCATTTTTTATGGTCGCTCACGGCAAAACGAACACGATTAACACCGGAGGACGTTTTCCATAACGTCAGCAGATAAGAGAGAATATATATTTTAATCTCCGAGTCGCCTTCAACTGACATTCACTTGTATCATGGTTAATAATTAAACTTCACTCCAAGTGAATACGTTCAAACTAAAGCCTGTATTCATAACCGGGTGCAAAGGTGGTAACCAAAAGGTCACAGTTTAAATTACTGCAACACATCACGTGTTGATGGATTTGACCTTTTTCAAAATACACTCAAATTACGCAGCTTGGCCAATAATAATAATAATTAATGTGCCTGAAAAATATTTAGTATTATTCATTGTGTGTCCAATGCTGTATGCTGTGTTCAAAATGGCATACTTTTGGCTTTTTGCATTTATTACATATACTGCACCGTGCCGACGCATCCCTAGCGGACGACCTGAACTCATTTTATGCACGGTTTGAGGCTAGCAACAACAGCGCTAGCTCGCCGGCTAACAACAACACCGTTAGCGTAGCCGAGGTGAGTTCTACCGCTGGGGATGAACACACACTCTCTGTGACCGAGCACAGTGTGAGGAGGGCTCTGTTGAGGGTGAACACCAGGAAAGCTGCAGGTCCAGATGGCATATCTGGGCGAGTACTGAAGACCTGTGCTAACCAGCTAGCTCCAGTGTTCACCACAATATTCAACCTCTCCCTGGCTGAGTCCGTGGTCCCCGCCTGCTTCAAGAGATCCACTATTGTCCCTGTGCCCAAGAATGCTTCTCCAGCATGTATGAATGACTACCGACCGTGGCCCTCACCTCGGTGGTCATGAAATGCTTTGAGAGGCTGATAAAGGACTACATCTGCGCCTTCCTCCCTTCCTCCATGGACCCGCTGCAGTTTGCTTATCGCCCAAACAGATCCACGGATGATGCTGTCTCCCAGGTACTGCACACCACACTCTCTCATCTGGACAGCCAGAGGGGGCTATGTGAGACTGCTGTTCATTGATTATAGTTCAGCTTTCAACACCATAGTCCCCTCCAGACTGGCCGGCAAGCTGATTGAGCTGGGACTGAACACCCCCCTGTGTGCTTGGATCCTGGACTTCCTGACCGCCAGGCCACAGGTGGTCAGGGTGGGCAGACACACCTCCAACCCCCTCACCCTGAACACAGGATCCCCCCAGGGTTGCGTCCTCAGCCCCCTACTGTACTCCCTGTACACACATGACTGTGTAGCCAGGTTCAGCGCCAACACCATCATCAAGTTTGCGGATGACACAGTGGTGGTGGGCCTGATCTCCGACAACGACGAGAAGGCCTACCTGGAGGAAGTTGCTGATCTGTCACTCTGGTGCCAGGACAACAGCCTCATCATGAATGTCACCAAAACTAAGGAGCTGATTGTGGACTTTAGGAGGGTACAACAACAGAGGACGTACTCACCACTGGGGATTAACGGGACTACTGTGGAGAGGGTGAGCGGGTATAAATACCTGGGAGTCCACATCACCGAGGATCTGACATGGTCAACAAACACAGACACTCTGGTGAGAAAGGCAAGGCAGCGCCTCTACCACCTCAGGCAGCTGAGGAAATTTAAAGTTTCCCAGAGGATCCTTCAGTCCTTCTACTCTGGAGCTGTAGAGAGCGTCCTGACAGGAAGCATCACAGCCTGGTTTGGCAACTGCTCCGCTCAGGACAGGAAGGCTCTGCAGAGAGTAGTGCGTTCGGCTGAGCGCACTATTGGAACTACACTCCCACCCTGCAGGACTTGTACACCAGGAGGTGCAGAACCAGAGCCGGCAGGATCATGAAGGATCCTCACCACCCCAACAACAGACTGTTTCAGCTGCTGCGGTCAGGCAGGCGCCTCCGTAGTCACGCTGCAAGAACAGAGAGACTGAGACGGAGTTTCTTTCCTCAGGCCATCAGGACTGTGAACTCCGACCTCACCAGGACCCCCACATAGACCCACACAACTGCCCCTCTTAGGCACACACACACACACACACACACACACACACACACACACACACACACACTTACTGTAAATATTGTGTTGTTTTTTATTGTAAATAGTGTGTACTTGTTGCCCTTGCACATTCCTGCTGAGCATTGCCACTTTCATTTCACTGCACACCCTGTGTGTGTATGTGACAAATAAAACATCTTGAATCTTGAATCTTGGGAGTATTCAATGGGGATGTATTCTACTTCCTCTTTGACCTCTGACCCTCTGTGTGCTGCACCAGGATTTATGCGGCAGAATCGCGGGAAAATGTATTTTGTGCATCGTGGAAAATGTGATTGAATTAAGTAGAACATCCTGGAATGTTCAGCATAATGCATTTGAATACACGATAGGGACCATCTGTGCGCTCTAATACTCATACCGCAGTACGCCAGGAAATAGTACATACTGTAACTTCTAATAACTTTGAATACTTTTTGCATGTATACTTTTTGCAGTGCATAACTTCTAATAACTTGTAATACTTTTTGCAGCATAACTTCTAATAACTTCTAATACTTTTGCATGTAGGCCTACATACTTTTTGCAGCACATAACTTCTAATACTTCAGCATGTACATACTTTGTGCAGTGCATACTGTAACTTCCCTTACAAAGTGTTATACAGCTGCATTCAACCTGGACATGTGTGTGCTGTGCAAAGGAGTGTGGGTCAAATTGTGTCTTTTCCAAAATAAACCTCCGTCTTCCACAAGTCGTTTGGCAACACTAACTTGACGCATTGGATCATCTTCATTGGATCATCTTCATGATCAGGAATCGCGCTGCGACACGCCCAACCACCGAGCTGTCAATCAACGGGAAGCACGTGCGGAGCAAAATGCGCAGCGGCAGCTTTTCCGGTAGTTTGGGTGTTGGACGAGCCGCCATGGCAACCGGTTCCTCCGAGGAAGCCCCGGTCACGCCGCGTGCCGCTGGGTAGATTGAGTCTTTTTATCGGGCTGCTTTATTACTCTCTGAGTTCCCGGATGAGGGGAGTCTCACCGTAGAGATAGAGTCCACGCGCGCTCTCTCCAAGAACATGGCTCTCGCGCTCCTCCGGGCGCCTCGCGCTCCTCTCCCGCTGCTGCCGCTGCTGCGCGTCTGGATGTTCGTGTCCGCGAGCGCGCTGGAGATGATCGACGGTGACGCACCTGAGCTCAGCTGCAGCGAGGTAACGATGTCGGAGCGCGCGTGGGCGCGAGCGGCCTTGGTTTTTGGGGTTGTATCAGCTGTTTTTTGCATCATATAGTTGTGGCGTTTACGCCTGATCATAACAGCCTTCATGTTTCTGAGGATCTGTCTTGTCATCACGATCTCAGCCAATTTGGTCTGCGTCATCAAATAGTGCATAACCCAAGATGAGGTGTTTAAATATCAGAATCTTTAATGTTATACTCTATCAACATGGGATAAAAGTTTAATCCAGCTTCTGCAACACGCAGATAACCCACAGAGTATGTGCTTATCCATTATGTACCTTGAAGATACTTTATAACTACTTATTATAATGTATCTAACAGCAAAACCACCCTAAATCAAATAATACAGAATGTGATAATGCAAGAAAAACACAAATCCAGTTTCAGGGTGTTTATAATTTACTTCTAGATCGAGTTGTACTGTATAAATATGACGTGGGCTCTGCTAAATGATACACCTGTTGTATTGTTGTCTATGAGAAATCTAGTTCAAGAATACATGCAAAATAACAACATTGAGAGAGAGAGAGAGAGAGATTTAATGTCCATTACTTATTTACCTGTCACCTTACTCCACCACTCCATTTCCAAGGAGGTTTGTTGGCGCTTGAATCTCCTCTGAACTTTGTTGCAGAGACTTCAACCAGAGAAAACTTCAATATGTGTATAAAGTGAAGCATCAAATATACTTACAGGCACATATGAAGTATAAAGTATAGCATCAAAAATTAACACAAGTAAAGTCCTTTGACATTCTATTTTTAGCTGCTTCAGTTTCAGAGTGTGTGCGTGTGTGTGTGTGTGTGTGTGTTTCCGTCACACATTAACTCTCACTGGGACACTTAACTATACATGTGGATCAGTTGCAGCGCTGCTTTTCTACCCGAGACGGTCCAGATGTGTGCGTGATGTACGGACGCCTCATGTCGTGTCTACGTGACTCGGGACCCTTCTGTCACTAAAACACTACCGAAACACTAAATATTCACATTTAATCATCAGTAGTTTCCATCGTTTTTATGTGTCACACTTTTAAATGAAAATGTTTCACAGTCCAGTGATGAAGGAACACTACGGTATTACCAGAACCACATAGAGTTCTTCGGCTTGTCCTAAGATGTTGGGTTCTTGGTAGAACATTTTATAAATGTCTCCACCGGGTTCTAGCAAGAACCGATCTTAAAGGGTCGTACCTGGAAACATTTGTGAAAAGTTCCACCCAGAACCCGTCGATGGTGTAATGGTACCACCCAGAAGAGTCTAAGGATGCCAAAAAGAACCCGCCAAGGGGGTTCTACTGAGAAAAATTTAATTTAGAACCCAACCAGAGGGTTCTACCTGGAACCCTAGTATATTCCAAGTGTTTCCTCTAGAACCCAACCAGAATATTCTACCTGGAACCCTATTATATGTCAAGTGTTTCCTCTAGAACCCAACCAGAGGGTTCTACCGGGAACCCTAGTATATTTCAAGGGTTTCACTTCAAACCCAATCAGAGGGTTTAACCGGGAACCCTATTATATTTCAAGGGTTTCACTTCAAACCCAACCAGAGGGTTCTACCGGGAACCCTAGTATATTTCAAGGGTTTCACTTCAAACCCAACCAGAGGGTTCTACCGGGAACCCTATTATATTTCAAGGGTTTCATCTAGAAACCAACCAGAGGGTTTTACCGGGAACCCTAGTACATTCCAAGGGTTTCATCTAGAACCCAACCAGACGGTTCTACCTGGAACCCTATATATTTCAACAGTTTCATCTAGAAACCAACCAGAGGGTTCTACCTGGAATCCTCGATATTCCAAGGGTTTCATCTAGAATCCAACCAGACGGTTCTACCGGGAACCCTATTATATTTCAAGGTTTTCATCGAGAACCCAAACAACCAGATGTTTTGGGGTTCTGTGGGCTGGATTGTGGGCTTTAGGCCTTTAACACCGATGCTTTCAACGATCCCCGATGAACTCTTTCTTCCAGAAAAGGAAGAGGGTTTCTCAATCGGACCTTTTAGACTTCAGGGTTCATTAGAACAAACGGTTCTGGGTAGAACCTCCGCCTATCCGGCCAAAGCGCACAGAACCCTTTTTCTAAGAATGCTACTTTCCCTCGTGTTAACGATCTGAATACCTCTTTCACATTCAAGAGGCGTGTTTCATTTTTGCCGATTTTATTGATTTTCAAATCTCGTTCCAAATCTCAGCCACGACTTTTCTTTCTCTCAGGGTTTGACTGACTGCAGCGTGAGCTCAGGTAAACCCACCTGAGTGCATTTATATAACAGCACGGTGATAAAGCTCCCAGTTGAAGCAGAAAACACTGTGGTGGTTCTCCACAGCCGGACGCTTCGCCGCCGCTCTGGCCGATCCAGACGACACGGTGACCGTGACACGCGTCCGGCTGAAGGCGGTTCTCCGATGTTCAGCCGCCCAGGAATGTGAACCGTACCTGCAAATCATCATCGCCGTCCAGGGTAGGCTGTGACTTTTACCTGGAACCCTATTATATTTCAAGAGTTTCATTTAGAACCCAACCAGAGGGTTCTACCTGGAACCCTATTATATTGCAAGGGTTTCATCTAGAACCCAACCAGAATATTCTACCTGGAACCCTATTATATGTCAAGTGTTTCATCTAGAACCCAACCAGAGGGTTCTACCTGGAACCCTATTATATTTCAAGAGTTTCATCTAGAACCCAACCAGAGGGTTCTATCTGGAACCATATTACAAGGGTTTCATCTAGAACCAAACCAGAGGGTTCTACCTGGAACCCTATTATATGTCAAGTGTTTCATCTAGAACCCAACCAGAGGGTTCTACCTGGAACCCTATTATATTTTAAGGGTTTCATCTAGAACCCAACCAGAATATTCTACCTGGAACCCTATTATATGTCAAGTGTTTCATCTAGAACCCAACCAGAGGGTTCTACCTGGAACCCTATTATATTTCAAGAGTTTCATCTAGAACTAACCAGAGGGTTCTATCTGGAACCCTATTATATGTCAAGTGTTTCATCTAGAACCCAACCAGAGGGTTCTACCTGGAACCCTATTATATGTCAAGTGTTTCATCTAGAACCCAACCAAAGGGTTCTACCTGGAATCCTATTATATTTCAAGAGTTTCATCTAGAACTCAACCAGAGGGTTCTACCTGGAACCCTATTATATTTCAAGAGTTTCATCTAGAACCCACCCAGAGGGTTCTGTGGGCTGGATTGTGGGCTTTAGGCTTTTAGACACACTCGGGTTCTCCACTATTTACTGACTGCGATTATTGTTGCAGACGTGAATAATACAAAGGAGCTGTGGGAGGAGTCTGGTTACCACGGCGACGAAGACGAGTTGTTTGGCGTTGATCCGATGTCGGATGGAAGTGGTCACGTTGGACTTCCTGAGCCAAGAGGTATAGAAGAATCACACACACACACACACACATTGTTTTTTAATGGAGATTACTTTGACTGATACTTTTTCCTCTCCTGTGTTACAGCTCTGGTGAAAGTCTGTATCAGCTCCCCCGGCGCCTTCGACCGCTGCAAGACGATCCAGTTTCAATCGAGCTCCTCCGGTGTCGACCGAGCGTCTTCCCACCGGCCCACGCACGAGGTACAGCCCACCTGTGGTGGTCGTTTCTGTTGTTCATGAATAAACTCATCAAAGTAACAATCCACTCAAGAACTGTGCTTAAAGGTACAGTGCGTAGCCTTCAGGTACATCTATTGGCAAAATAAGGAATGACATATTAAATAAGTTGTCTATATGTGTTTCTTGTCATTTTTATATCTACATACTGAGGGTCTTCTCTTCATGGATCCGGCGGCCATGTTTTACAGTAGTGCAGAATGGACCAACCCAACACTGGTTCTAGAGAGTAGGGCCGTTCACATTGTGGTAGTTCTCTCAGTGGGTTGCGACCTACAACCTCGTCGCTTGATGCCAACAGATCTTCTCAAACTATACCGTACCTTTTTAAAAAAAAAAAAATGTTGAGTCACTTCTCTCGTTTCCACTGCGGAGGCCTACGGCACGAAGATTACACCAGCAATTCGGCTTGTGGCTCTTGGCAAAAAGTCGGTCAGGGCACTTTTCAGATGAGTTGTTTACGGTTCTCTAAACTTCCAAGGTGGCTTTATTTAAATCACCGTTTTTTCCATTTTGTCACAAAAAAGAGCTACAACAATTAATACAGATTTTACATTGGTGTATTGGTTCTTTTACGTCAAGGATCTGAATACTTCGTCTCCCACTCTGTAAATCTATCAAAGTGCTCAACGACTAGTTGTTATCCATGAGTGTGTTTATTGTGAACCGAGTGATTTCAATACTTACAGTTTACAACGTATATTTATTTATTTATTCCCCGCAAATGCAGCTGCTGTTGATACAGAAAACAACGTTCGGCAGTCCCGTCGTGGTCCTCGTCTACGCACCTTCGAACGGAACGGACGTCGTCCGAAACATCACAATCCCGTCGTTGAAAGAAGGTGAGTTCAAATGCTGTAATGGAGCGTGGGGTTTTGTTGCTTTGCTATTTCCCCCACACTGGTTCACAGGAAAGTTGTCGCTCATCCGGTGAGAGCAATGTGCGTTCCTTTGTGAGTGTGTAGATGAAACTTTAGGGGATTGAATTTATGTGTATTGTGTATGCCCGGTTGTTTGCCTATTGCACATAGATTTACCACTTCTACATTTAAATGGAAAAATATAATGAATACACTCCACGAGATTTAAAGAAAGTATTTATTTAACAATTTGATAGACTGTCAATTTATTTAATCACAAGTTGAACGAAACAGATAAGAAACATATGAGTCAGAATGGCCTCGGTGTACACCTTTAAGAGGGGGTGTAACATTGTGGAGGGGGCGTGTCTTGAAGTGGGTCTAGCAGGCTGCAGATTGATACTATTGGTAAATATGTAAATAAAGAAACATGCTGAATCGCTGACTACTATTTTAATTTTCTTACAGTTTGCTCCATGAAGCTTAAGGGGACTGAAAAGAAATGTGATGGTAAGATGTGTTTAAAAAAATAATTGTTTACAGACTAACACGTCGGCGTGCACCGACTCATCGGCCGGACGTCGGTTAGCCGATAGATACAAAAAATAAAAATTTATTAAATGAGTTCCCAATTATACGTTGGTTTATGTAAATATTCCTGATCTAAGAAGCCCATGTGTTGGGAAACACCTTTTACATTTAATTATCTTGAATTTATGTTTCTCAAAACGAATTATTTTTGTTGGGTTATGCAGTGAAACATTCCTCTCATTGAGGATGTATATTTTATGTGATTGATGGTTATTTAAAAGGTTGAGACGTACTGTACATTTGTATTATTTAATGTGTGGTCATATAAAGACAGTGTAAAGAGTTGCTGGATGACTTTAAAACAGCTCAGTAATTATTTTTGAAAGAAAAATGTCTTTGATTTTAAATTCAGGGGAATAAATAATAAAAACAAGGTCACGACCACATCGGCTATCAGCCAAATGGTTATTTGCCAAAAATGTCACAATCGCTGCGTCCCCACTGAGCCAGTAAACAGCTTTAAATACTCGTAGAGCGATACACTTCAGTTATAAATCCTGATGCTTGACGTCTCAGCTCCCAGACTCCGAGCCGTGACGGATCGCCAGAGAAATGTGGTCCTCCTCCAAATGGAAAACACCGATGTCCAGCCCAAGTGCCGAATGGTGTGGAATGAAACTGGAGAGGTTCTTGCGTGGGTCAGTCAGTAAACCGCTTACATCGATTTAATCTGCGAGTAAAAATTCAATATTGTCTGTGTTCGCCGCTGAAACTTTTTACATTTTTCATCCCTTTTGCAGCCCGAAGGCAAGAAGGAAATGGTCCTTCCATCACACTTCATCGCACCGTGCCTGTGCCTTCAGGTAGCCGGCACGTTACCTGTAACCACAAATGCATTTGATTCTATTATTTGGGAATTTGTGTTCAAAGAAAACGTGCATCTCTTCAGGTGTGGTGCGAGGGAAAGGCGCTTCGAAGTGAATTCTGCCCTTTCATAAATCAACAAGGTGAAGGGACGTCGAGGTCAACCGCGGCACGGCGAATGATTTTCACGGCAAAGCAATCCCTATTTACTTTAATTATTTTTTTATAGATGCACTGGAAAGAATGCAGCGCAATGTGACGGTGACGGTGGAGGAGTCCCGGGGGAGGCGGCAGGGCGGCGCGGGGGGCCTGACCTGGAATGTGACCTCCCCCTGCAGCCTGGAGGCCGAGGTCAGGCTGTGCGAGAAGGACCCGGCGGGAGGCCGCTGTGAGGAGGTGAGCGGCTCCAGGCAGACGCTGCACAGCCAATCACACGCCGGCTGGAGCGCCACGCGCAGAGGACGTCAGGTAACAACAACAACAACAACAGCTTTTGCATTCTGTGCAAGCTGACACGCCGTGTTGAACATGTTATGTACTTGTTTACGTAGAATATAGACATACTTTGATTTGCATTTTAATTTGTACTTTTCAGAGCAGACAGTAAATGAGTTCAGCGTTAGATTTAATAACACTGAATTCACCTTTTATCTGGACAAAGACAACTTGTACTTCTCATGATTTGCGTACATTTGATCCAACAAGTACTTTTATTTAATTAACATGTTGAACGCATGACTCGTTGAGTATTTCTACATTGTGGCGTTACGACTTTAAAGTAAAGCATCGAAACACTTGATCCACATCCTGACTGCAACCACCGCTTTGCATTATTATTGTATGTATAATGAGGAATCTTCACTTTATTTTTCCTCATTTTCAATGAATAAAAAAAAATTTAAATGTACTTTTCAGAAAACGGGAGAGTTCAATGTGTCGTCACACCCGCTGCTTTGTGTACAGGTGATCTTTGTCTTGATTTACTTCATATAATCTTATCATCATATCATCTTATACGTACGATCTGGCCCTTTTGGTGTCTTGCTTGTGACCCGGAGAAGATGACCTCTAAAGGTTTTCTCGAGGTCAGAGGACACTTGAGGACAACTCATCTGTCTGTGGCTCTGCACATAACCATAAACATGCACTTCAATTCAGTCCATTTATATAGCCCGATATCACAAATTACAAATTTACCTTAAAG
Source organism: Pseudoliparis swirei (assembly GCF_029220125.1). Lineage (NCBI taxonomy): Eukaryota > Metazoa > Chordata > Actinopteri > Perciformes > Liparidae > Pseudoliparis > Pseudoliparis swirei. The sequence goes on from NC_079396.1 coordinate 25,324,004, forward strand.
GGCTTTGCACATACGACATCCCTGACCTTTGACCTCACATCGGATCAGAGAAAACTCCAAAGAAATGAGAGCAACATGAGTAGGATCCCTCTCCAGGAAGGACAGAAGCAATAGATGTCATGTGACCAGAAGGAAACATTACAGAGTTACATAAACACATTCAATGCATAATATATGTATTTCACCTTCTGCCTGCACAGTGCTAACCATATCTGTTCCACTCTTTTTAAAGATAAAGCTTCATGGGATGACATCATTTTTAGAGCCCCAGTGTCCATTTGCAAGTAAGGATATTAATCATTGCCCAGACTCAGATTAGGTGTGTTTTTAATGATTAACTATTGTCAGCTAAAACAAGCTCCATTACTTTTCATTAGAATGCAGCAGATAAGTTATGCTGTACTTAATGATTAATACGTTTTCCAGCATCTCGATGGAGATGGAGCCTCCCGATCCTCCTCGGACTAATACTGATGTGTCTGGCCATAGTTGGAACTTATTTTATACAAGGGATCTTAAAAGGTCAGTTTAAAAAAAATTCTGTTGGTCATTAATTATGAATAGCACCTTTTTAGCAAAAATTACATCGTTGTTTACTTCTGTTTTCCTTCAAGGATACATGTGGAGATGGTTGAAAGAAGAAGACGTTAAAGGTATGAGAACGCCTCTATTTCACATTTAAATGGATACATTTGTAGAGATGTATGAAAGTTGTTATGTTTAAATTTCACTTTTACCCTTTTTATCTGAAATTATTATTCATTATAGCTGCTCGTGTGAACAATTCTTCCCTGCAGGCATCCAAAAATCACATTTAGAAACTATTGGACAGAGTTATCGGTTTCAAGATACGAGCGTAAAATATCCATCATTCATCTCCGGCTTGTTTTTTTAGAAACGTCAAACTCTCTGAAAGGTGTTCACCCTCCCTCATTTACACTCCATCTCAAAACACACCTGTTTACACCGGCATTTGGTTAATTTAAATATCCTATCGCCTTTGTTTATTTATTTTATTGCACCATCTTTTACAGTGTATTGTACTTTGCTCTTTAAACTGTTGATATGTTTTGGCCCCTGTTGTTGCCCAATAGTCTTAATTGACTCCTGCACAGCACTTTGTGACACTATGTCTGTGATAAGTCCGATATACACTACCGTTCAAAAGTTTGGGGTCACTTAGAAATGTCTTTATTTTTCAAAGAAAAGCACTCTTTTTTCAATAAAGATAACATGAATCAAAAATACACTCTATACATTGTTAATGTGGTAAATGACTATTCTAGGTGGAAACGTCTGGTTTCTAATGAAATATCTCCAGAGGTGTATAGAGGCCCATTTCCATCAACTATCACTCCAGTGTTCTAATGGTACATTGTGTTTGCTAATCGCCTTAGAAGACTAATGTCTGATTAGAAAACCCTTGTGCAATTATGTTAGCACAGCTGAAAACAGTTATGCTGGTGATATAAGCTATACAACTGGCCTTCCTTTGAGCTTGAAGTTTGAAGAACAAAATTAATACTTCAAATATTAATCATTATTTCTAACCTTGTCAATGTCTTGACTATATTTTCTATTCAATTTTCAATTCATTTGATAAATAAAAGTGAGTTTTCATGGAAGACACGAAATTGTCTGGATGACCCCAAACTTTTGAACGGCAGTGTAAATACACTTTATTGACTGACTTACTCCTCCAGGTGCGGTAGGCGGTGGTCACGTGGTGTTGCTGTACCCGCCCGGTGACGACCCGGCTTTGCCGGAGCTGATGAGTCACCTGGGCTCGTCCCTCCAGGCCCTGGGCTTCGGAGTGTCTCTGGACCTGTGGAGCCAGACCGAGCTCAGCGCGCTGGGCCCCGTGCCGTGGCTCCACTCCAGGCTGAACAGGCTGCAGAGGCAGGGGGGCAAAGTGGTGCTGGTCCTGACCCAGGCCGCCTGGGTAAAGGCTGAAGAATGGGGAGCTCGGAGCTGGCAGAGAAGCTCTCCCTCGGAGGAGGCGGGCAGGAGCTCCGCCCCCTCTTCTCCCTGCTCGGACGTTTTCACCGCGTCCCTGAGCTGTGTCCTGGCGGACTACTTGCAGGGTCGCGCCGGTGAGCGCTTCATGCTGGCGCAGCTCGAGGCCCTCCCGGCCGAGCCTCCCGGCGGTTTGCGGCCCCTGCCGGAGCTTTTCCGCGGCCTCCACGTCTACAGCCTCCCGTCCCAGAGCCTGGCCTTCCTGACCGAGCTGGCCGGGGCTCGGCAAATGGCGACCGCGTCGGCCAGACGGAAGAGGGCGGGGGGCCTCCGGATGGCGTCGCGAGCTCTGGCGCGCCGGCTGTCCGGGTTCGCGGCGGGGACGGCCGTTCTGCAGAGTTGTGTCGGGGCGGGAGTGGCGGATTCGGGGGAGACGGTGCCCTTGAGGCCCCGTCTTGTCACGCCTCCCTCCAGTCCCGACTCCAACCACAAGGTCAGTGACGTGGAATCGGTCTGAGGATGAACACTTGACCCGGAGCAACGGGAAAAAGGGACTTCGAGAGCATTTCTGTGCGAGATGCTCACGTTGCAGATTTTGCATTTGCTGACGAAAAACATCTGGGGTCCGGTGTTTTCACGCGTCGACGGAAAACGGGGAGCTTCAGAGAAAGCTCACGCAAAGTCAAGACTACCTAAAAAAAAGACTTTGAGGGGTTGAGACCAAATCGAGACGAATCTCAATCAAGCAATTTGCTCCCAAGTTATTGTGGTTTGACATATTTACTAATATTTGACATTCTGCATGCACATGTAGCGTGGTGCGTATAGCACTTTACATTTTATTGTAATTTTGCTGTGACTAAAAGGTGACGCTGTTGCAAGTAAGTTACCGCAACAGTAACTTTTTGACTTTAACCCTCCTGTTACCTTTACATTTACTAACATATTTTACCCTCGGGGTCAATTTGACCCCAGCAACTAAAACCTCCAGAAAATTATTAGAATTAATATTGTTTCCCAAGTTTAAATGTGAGGTACTTTATGTTTGTTTGTTGACTACCTAAATAGCCCTTTAAATATATAAAAAAGTTGATATTTCTTATATGTTTGACACAGTGAAAAACAGCCTGGGGTCAAATTGACTCCAAAGAACACCGACGTTAAACATTGAATGGGGTCAAATTGACCCGAAAGGTAACAGGAGGGTTAAATATGTTTGACAGTAGAACATTGACATCAGTGCTTCAGCTCAGTTCATTCACAACGTAGTTAAAATACAGTGTATATAAGTCCTAGTTACATTACATGTCATTTAACTAATACTTATATTCTGTATTTTAACTATGTTGTGTATTCTACGAGTGGAGATATGGGGAATGGGACACCCTGATAAGCTATCTGAAGCTTGCGATTGAGGTCCCAAAACACGAAGCAGATGGTATTAAATATCTATATTTACTATCACCGCAGCCCACTGCTCCTTAATAATTAAGGATGGGTTAAATGCAGAGAACTAATTTCCCCTTGGGGATTAATAAAAGTGTATATTCTATTCTATATTTGGAAAAGTGAGTATTATGCAGTGATATTCACAACCTACAAATCACCCTAAACACCAACTAACCCCAACTACTAAATGACTCCAACACTTATTGCTCCACACTAAACATTCATTAGAAATCTTTGTGAGTAGGTTTTGTTGTATGATATGATATGATATACCTTTATTCGTCCCACAGTGGGGAAATTTCAAAAATATGTATGATATGTTATGTATGTTATGTATATATGATATGTTTATTATATAAATAAGTATGATACTGTCCCTGTGTTTTATAGGACGATACTATACACTAAATATAGCTGCTGTACACTAGTCACTAAATAATATTAGAAGATGTACTGGTGTAGAAGTCACGGACCCTCTGGGTCTTCCTCAGTTAAACACGGTTATCTGTCAGTACTTCCCCTGTTAGCACCGTTAGTGCCGTTAGCCGCAGGCTAGGCGTCGCCATGTTGAGAACCATCGAGAGGCAATCGAAATGCTCCTAATCTCTTTGTCTTGCACATTTTAACATCATTAACAGTTTGATGGTTGTCTAGTTATTGATAAGAAGGATTCTCCATTACAATCGAGGACCAGTAGAAGGTATGACGCCGCCTGAATATATGTCTCTGCCCCCCCCAGCGAATGAACGCTCGGCTCATATCTTTAGCTTGAGTAAAGTTTTACGAATATTAATCTTTCGCAGATCAGAAATTCATGATACGTGTTTTCAAGTTTCCTGCTCATCACTTACTATTTTTGAGTAAATTCTGATTTGGGCATTGTTTAAAATGTAAAGAATTAATGTAACCAGTGAAATGGAAGAAGAACAATAATGCATATAAGAAATAAAAAGCCCACGATGAACCATTCAAATCAAATCCTTACAATGAGGTCATGTGACCTAACTGCAGTAGCAGTGAACAGTCCATTTCCCCATTTTATATTAAATTAAATATAATACAGTCAGTTACTGTAAATGCATTGTACCATGATGCAGGTACTGTAAATATGTTTTGTTGTAAGATTTTGGGGGGAATTGTGTGTAAAACTGTAAAGATTATAGTGAACACTAACTGTGTAAAGCCCTGACATGAAGGTTATTTAAAAACTAAAATAAGCTATTTCCTTTCTTTTTATACATTAGTATATATATTCGACTGCTTTGTCCAGGCACGTCTATTTTTATATTGTGTCGTACTGTTTACAGTGGGATTGAATAAAGAATCTGCCTGGACCGGATTGTCTGGTTGCTCTTTTCTGATGACAAAACAGTGCCGATTACGACTCATTGCCAACATGAGATGTGTGTGTGTTTTTGTTTTTTTAATCCCGAACCACACAATGCACCCGTGGGAGCTTTCTCACAAAGAAACCTCGTCCCTTCATGGGTATTTCGACAAGTAAAAAGGAATTTGAACACATTTTTTCAATTAATAAATGCAATTTTAAATGAGATATTCCTTTATTAGTCCCACAGTGGGGACATTTCAGGATCACAGTAGTGCATGCACATAAGAGCATTAATAAAAAATACAAATAAAACACAAAAACACAATAACAATACTAATTACTCATATTAAAATATTAAATAAACAGAGGAAACAAAATATACACACAAGGCAGTGACCAAAGTGCTGAGTGTGCCAAGATCTCTAAAGATATCTCCAAATAATAATAATAATAATAACTTTGTTTATATAGCACCTTTAAAAACAAAGTGCTCTACAAAGAGTCAAGGCAAAACAAATAGAATAGTAAGATACAAATATAAATAAATAAAAAACAGACAAATTAAATTAGGTGAACCAAAGATCTGCATAAAAGGACATCACTTAAAAGCTGTTCTATAAAAATGGGTTTTAATAAGTGATTAAAAAGAAGTTACTCATTCTGCGAGTTGTTAAAATCTAGTTTTTAATCCTTCTTCTTTAGCTTACCATGAAATACATCACATAATACTATGTGGGTTTTTACAAGAGCTTTAACGAGAGCATCCGACGACACGGAATATGAAGCGCGCTGATTGGTTGATAAATTAAATCCCAGCTGGGGTTGGGCGGGGCCACATCCTGTGTGTTTGGCTTCAGCTGCACGGGAAGAAACGGGAGAACCGACTGGAAGCTGCTCGTCCGTGAAGCCCTGCAGCCGGCACCTCACGTTCAGCCGGCTTACTCACCGCCCCCCAACAAAGAAATGGCCCGCTCGAAGCAGTAAAATGTGGAAAGCTCTACCTGCGTTGTTGTGAACCCGCAGGGAATCGGACACAATCATCCTCCTCTTCGTCATCAGCGGTGCGTCGCAGGACGCCGTGGCTTTGCAACAAGGTAACCCCGGAGCGGCTATCGCGGACATCAAAGAGCGACTACCGCCGCCGTGCACATATAATTATATTTATATATATATAGAAATATATTTATATAATATATTTATATATATATGTATTAATATATATTTTTAATTGTATTTATTGTTTTAAATGTAAGTCGTATTTAACGCCCGACTTCCGGTGTCTCGCGGACGTTATCGTAGACGCACCGGAAACGTCAGCTGGCGATGACGGACCCGTAGCCCGCTGCTAGTCGGCTGGTCGCGTGGTGCTGAGGTTTTATTTAAGGCTTTTATTCATAAAAACAGCAGTCACTCTGCCTCAGGATTCAATTCAATCCATGAAATTATATTTTAATCTGAGTGATGATATTAATATGTTTGATGTCACAGAAGTGGGTGAAGGAAACATCAGGTTAATCCAGTTAAATATACTGAAATACAAGATAATTTATCCCCACTGTCCCAATAAATACTTTATTAATATACAAAGCAGAACATTATTCTTAACTACAGTGCATATATTGCGTGGTATATGATTTGCTTTGTGTTGTGCAGATGTTCTTGTTGGTTGTTGTCCACTGCGTAGCCTCCAGGTGATGTCAGGGTCCCTGGAGACTCGTGAGGAGTAACGCACAAGAGTATATTTGTACTTGTATAAACCCTGATTTATTTTTAATTTTTTAATTTGCCGTCCATCACTGGTTTTGGTGTGTAGGACCATGTGGTGGGCCTGGCCGTTCCTGCCCGCTCTGGTGCTTCTCTCCGAGCTCTCGGTGGTGAGAGTCCAGACCGCGCCGTGCCAGACCTGCCGAAAACTCACCGAGAGTTTCATTAAGGTAACGCGGTAAAGCAAATGTTCACGCTTGTCTTCTTTCTTCACCCCGGTATGACGGGAGTCTTGAAATGTTCCCTGTGGGTTTTTTTAGGGCTTGGAGAGGACGGCCACCAAGAACTTCGGGGGCGGAAACACCGCCTGGGAAGAAGAAAAGCTGGCGAAGTATGCAAGCAGGTAGGAGAACGTTTAAATTGGAGTTACGCCTCCACTTTATTGACTCACTTCATCAATGAAGACCGTGGAGTCGATCAATATTTGACTTGGTATCAATCAGGAGGGGGGGAGGGATTTTATATATATATATATTTATGTGTGTGTGTAATATATATATACACATAAATATATATATGTGTGTGTGTGTGTATATATATGTGTGTGTGTAATATATATATGTGTGTGTGTGTAATATATATATACACATAAATATATATACATATATATATGTGTGTGTATATATATTATATACATGCACAGTTGTGTGTTGCTGTGTAACTTGTCACCTTATGCAAGGCCCGTCCATCACAATTTAGTCACAGCTGACATAGCTAGCTTAATAACGTAATAATTAATGGACCGCAGAAGCCTGATATCAAAGCATGAAAAAAATAAATCAAAAAGCTGCTTTCAACGTGTCTCAAATGTCGGTATATCGCAGACTGCTTGGTGTCATAATTGCTCAAAAGAAGAGTAACCTTGCATATCTTTTTGTAACTTGTATTCTTTGTCTTCTCTGCACATGATAGTGATGCAACGTGTGAATGATCATCAATCTTGAATCCTCTCGGGTTGACAAAAGCTCCTCTTTCTGTTGGGATGAGTCGAGATGAGAGCCGTGGTTGTACTCGTGTCTCTTTGTTGCAGCGAGACCCGGCTCCTGGAGATAGTGGAAGGCGCTTGTGAGAAAGCGGACTTTGAATGCAACCAGCTGCTGGAGGAGATAGAGGACCAGGTGGAGACCTGGTGGTTCCACAGGTAAATGAGATGTGCATTATGTTGTCGTGGGATGTAATGCCA
>NC_079396.1:25334185-25369185 GCF_029220125.1 Pseudoliparis swirei
TCTTCGGCATCGTGATCTGCGCCATCGCCACGCTCGCCGCCAAGGGCGACATGGTCTTCACGGCCATCTTCATCGGAGGCGTGGCCGCCATGGCCGGGTACTGGCTGACGGAGAAGGGCGACGTGATGCTGGACGGATTCATAAAGGGACGCTAGGCCACAACCGGGCCGTTATTTTTATTTTTTTTCAAGGTGAACGTGACTCAACGGCGGGAAACTATCCCTGCGGTGCCGGCCGTTCAGGGATTTACTTGGGGAGTTACTCGAAGGGGGCTCGGGTTGATTTTAAGTTGACGAATTAGGGCAACGCGGGAAAAGGAGGGAGAACTTTGGAAGGCCGCGAAGAGGAATAGCGACGCTGCACTGACATTACGGAACCGGACTGTATCCCCTCTGGGCCGCTAAAGGGGTGTGACATGAAGACCACTACTGATTGTTTAAACCTATTATGCATTTTGGATGTCTCATGTGGGCTCGATGTTGAAACAATGTCGTTTTTCTTCCACACAATGGAAAAACCTCCCGTCATCGCGTCCGCCATGTTTTTTTTCTCCCTTCTCCATGACCTCAGTGCCGCGGAGCAGAGGGGTTTCCCATCGACTGGAGGCTGTCGGGCCACCGCGACTCTCACGATCCTTGCAGCGGACACGTGGTTAGATGAGGGATTTAACATTTAAAATTGTCCTCAATTCCCCCCCCCCCCCCCCCTCTCTAAAAGAAAGCCAATTGAAACTCTGGGATAATTCCACAACGAGCCATTGTGTTTGATGTTTATGTTTTACGGAATGACTTTTTACCTCCTTCCTTTACTGGATGATTATTATTTTTAGTAATATAATGCATGGAAATAGGATTTTAACTAATAGGTACTCCACCTTTTTTTATTTATTGTATTTATTTATTGGCTTACTTTGGCATGGAAGACTGTTTGGAGCGCCGACAGTCCGGCTGTGAGGGAATCCACATCTCGTGCTTGACTACCAGCTCTGATCTGGATGATTTTAAAGCCATTGTCTGTTCCCCTTCATTTATTTATTTTGAAAGCAATATTTGGAAGATATTTATCATATTTTGCTCTAGGCATTTCCCTTGTGTGTATTTTCAATGCACAAAATGTTTTTAATTCTAGCGGGTACAGTAGCGTCATGTTAGAGAAAGCCACGGAAGCATCACTTCACCGTCTACTTTGACTTGTTTTTCTTTGTGGAAAGTTTTCTAGTCGTCATACATATATATATATATATATATATATTTTTTGCGTTACAATAAAAAGTCTCACTACTCATGTTTTAAATTGTAATTGTGTATTGATTTTGTCAAATTCTCTTTAGAATGAGGGAAAACATGTTAGCTTGTCGAAAATGATTTTCTATCCAACTTCAAATCTCGAGGACAACGCCGTAAATCAGTGACGGGGAGGAACTCTTAAAAGGTTGGGTTTTATTTACACATCAAATTCTGTTTGCAGGTATCTTGGAGTTCTACTCCTCACGTGGACGTCGTTGGATAAAGTATGTTGAGCTGCGTGAAATCTGTTTTTAAAATTACAAAAAAAAAACGAGTTACAAGGAAGTGAGTTCACCAGACCTCGGTAACCTCGCTCCTCACGACTGGCGTGACGCTACAATCCCCCAACAGAACTGTCGATGGCAACGCTGCATCGTGGGTAATGTAGGCACAACCAAAAGCACAACATTTAACCCTCCTATTACCTTTGGGGTCAATTTGACCCCATTCAATGTTTAACGTCAATAAAAATATGATTGACATAATTTAGTTTGCTTCATATTTCATGACTTTTCCTAATTTATTGGGAAAACATCAAATTCACATGATGTTTTCACTGTCCTGAACACAACTTGTACGCATCGGTGTTCTTTGGGGTCAATTTGACCCCAGGCTGTTTTTCACTGTAAAACATAAGAAATATCAACTTTATTATTTATTTAAAGGGCTATTTAGGTAGTCAACAAACAAAAAGTACCTGACACTAAAACTTGGGAAACTATATTAATTTTAATCATTTTCTGGAGGTTTTGATTGCTGTGGTCAAAAAGGGTAAAAGATGTTAGTAAATTTGAAGGTAACAGGAGGGTTAAAAAGATGACTCTCCGGTTCTGCTGCGTTGTTGATTCTAAAAAATAAATAAAAAGAACAGCCAGTTGTCTGACAGCATAGGAGTGCAACGTCAGTCCTGTGTACGCAAAGGGTCGCTGGACAGTTCAACCGGTTCTTCAGTTTTACAAAAGCTTTGACGGCACTAATCGCATGTGCCGAACGTCCCACTTCCATCTTTTGGACTTTTGACTGGCTGTCGAGGCTCCTCCTATTTCAGTGTTCCGCTCCAGTTAATGGGGTTGAGGCACAGCAGCTCCCGCTCCTTTAGGCTCTCCTGGGAGCGGGTTAGTGCTCTGTCCCTCCAGCGCTGCTCCATTAGCTGCACACACACACACACACACACGGAGAAAAAAAGAAAACCTCAAAACACTCGACACCGCTGTAACCCGAGAGCATCCGGCGAGTGGAAGCATTGTCCCGGGCCACCGTTGTGAGGGAGACGAACAACGCGGGACGTCACCCTCTTGTTCTCGTCTCTATAGGCCGTCATGGCTTCGCCGTGCCGGATCCGTCGCTCTCTCTCGCCGGAGAGGGCGAGGCGGTCCACTTCTCGGAGACGCTCCGCGTCCTTCGCCCTGCTGGCCAGCTGCAGCTTGAGCGCGACGCCTTTCTCCTCCATCTGCCTCTTTAAGTGCTCGCGCATCTCCTTCCTGCGGGGAAGAGGTTTTCTGTTCACAGTTATGCAGCATGTATCTACCGTCGAGACGTTCGGGGTCGCCCAGACAATGTCGTGTTTTCCGTGAAGATTCACACTTTTATTTATCTAAAGAATTGCAAAATAAATAGAAAATATAGTGAAGATATTGAAACATAATTATTTTTATTGTAAATATTAATGTTCTTCTTGTAGCTCAAAGGAAGGCCAGTTTTATAGCTTCTCTCAGCAGCATAACTGTTTTCAGCTGCGCTCACATGAAAAGGGTTTAAAGGGTTTTCTCCCCCTCTGGTAGTCTTCTAAGGCGATAACACTACCACTAGAACACTGGAGATGGGCCTCTACACACCTCTGTAGAGACTTCATTAAACACCAGAGAATAGACATTAGCTAGTATTGTAGAGAGTGAATTTATGATTAATGTAATGTTATCTTCATTGAAAAAAACGGTTTTGAAAAATAAGGACATATCTAAGTTTTTTTCTTTTCTTTTTCTAAGTGACCTCAAACCTTTGAAGGGTAGTGTAAGGAGATCGTGGAAGTGTTTTATTAATTTACCTGTACTCTTCTCTCTCACTGCTGGTTCCATAGAAAGGTTTCCGCCACACTTGATGATACCTGACACACAAACCACCGTGAAGTTAGGGGACCTTAAGCTCAGCTCCGTGGCGGTAAGAGCTCCATCAGAGGGCCCCTAACCTGTGGTACTCTCTCCTCTGCATCGCCAGGGACCTCTGGTGGTTGTGGTGGTGAACAGCAGGCGTCTCCAGACTGACGATGCGTTTGTGGACCAAAGGTGGATGTAAAGGGTTCAGTCTTGGAATATTCTAGAGAGCAGATTTATGAGTGTTGTTGTTTTTAACCTCCAAATAAACACAATCTTCATTCTGAAGTGTAAAATAATCTTTCTTTACCTGGCAGCTCGTCCACAGCCAGGCCGAGTCTGCGATGCTGGGAAACGTCACGGGGGTGACCACCAGGCAGCGGCTCTGCCGGACAGGAAGCGCGCCGCGAGGAACGCACAGCGGCGTGGAGGCTATCGAGATGGTTGCTGTGGTAACGGGAGATTGAGCCGAGTCCCGGCGTCACGTTTTAGATAATATTTAACTTTTAAAATAGACAACAAATGGGGTTTTCTTACGTAGTCTCATGTTGAAGTTCGAGCCGTCTCTTCTGTTCGACCTTTGGTGGAATGAAACTTCGACAAGCGTCAAAAATCGTAGCACTATTTAAATATTTAATTATCTCTCTTTTAAAAAAGAGTTGCGATTAAAGATTTCTAGTCGATCGGAACACAGCTGCAGATGTAAATAAAGCCAAATGACTGCGCCAGGCACAAGTTAGAGATTAAACTGTGACATGCCGGTGCATTCACTGAGTGTTTTTTTCTTCTTTTTGGTTGTGGCAACAGTTGCCTTGGGAAACAGGTTTAACCCCCCCCCCCCCTCGTCAAAAAGAAAGCTGCCGTGTGGCGTTTAAGGTCACATGTCAGTGCGCTCAATGAGAAAAGGTCACCAGCCTGAGACAATGAGGGACGAACCAGATACTGTTGGAAGATATCTCATGTAGACACGAGACGAGAACCAATAATAATAACTTATTAACCATTTAAAAAAAATGTTTTTATTTCACAGCACACATAAAAAATAAAAATAAAGGTTTTAAAAAGGAAGAAGCACTATTGCTGCATAATTAAAAAAGGGATTCCGGTTTTTACACGATGTGCCCATCTTCCTTGCGGTTCCCTCGTGTTTCAGATCCCGAGCTCTTCGTGGTTCTCCCACAGCCAGTCGTGGTATTTGTTCAACATGTGATCTTCGGGCTTCACCTTTTTTTTTTTTGTAAACGTAAAATGAAGGCGGTTAAAATATGGCCGCGAACGTCTGCATTCGTGGACGGCAAAAAAAATTAAAAAATAACGGAAACTCACCTCTCTCCACTCGCCCGCGCAGAAGATCCTGTAGGAGTCGTTGCCGTACTTCCCGATCCCGTGCAGCTCGATGGGGAAACGCCACTCTTTGGCGAGGTATTCATCTACACGGGAGGTGGGGAAAAGGGGGATTGAAACCACACAAATCTGCAGTGGCCACACATAAAATACTGTAATTCCGTTGCGTTCACCTGAGAAGCGTACGAGTGTTTTGGCTCGCAGCTCGTACAGGCCGAGGGGCTTCATGAGGTCGGACAGGGGCTTCCAGTCGGCCTCGCGGGTCACCTCTGGGGACGGGTAACGCTCGAAGAACCGCCACAGCACCGGTATGGCCATCTTGCCTGTGTCGTTGAAAACCTGTTTCGGTGACATTTCTCGTTGCGATGCATTGTGGGTAATGTTGGGGCGCTCACGTACCGCTGGTCTTGTTCAGGAAGATGGTGGCCACCAGCAGCTTCCAGGGGTCGTGGAAAAGGGTTTCCTGGACGAGGTTGTAGGGCGAGCGAGGGGGCGTCCACTTCCTGAAGGCCTTCCTCCTGGGTGGGCTCGGGCCTGTGCACGGACACGTCTCCTTAATGTTGAGGTATGATTCATTTATACAAATACAGCTTTATTATTTAAAAAAGACATTTTAACCTTACCATCTCTGCAGAGTTTCCTGCTGAAATAAGGGCTTGTTTTCCGTTTGTCTTCCACACTCTTGGACTCTAGGCAGACAGGAAACGGTTATATATATATATTTTTTTAGAAATACATATATAAAAAAAACTCTATATATATATAAATCTATATATATATAAATATTTAATAAATTGATATTTATATATATATTTATAAATATGTGCTTAATATATATATATATTTATCAATATATATCAATATATATTGATATTTATATATATATAAATATTTTGTAAATATATTTTTATAATTGAATATATTAATTTATAAATATATATATATTTATAATTATATATATAAAATAAAATAAAATCTTTCTTCTTTCTGATATATTGTTATATGTGTGTCAAGTAAGTGAATATCCTGATCTAATTTACTTTTTGCATATAGTTTCTTCTGAGATGTTTAAATGTAATGTTATTTATATTGCTGTCAATTTCCAGAGCGCGCACATAGATTACAATTAAATAATACTGCTCTGTGTGTCGCTCAAACACTCGACGTCTCGGTTTTAGAATCGATGATTTAACAACGGAAAAAAAAGAAACACTGCCACCGAGCGGAATTACAAATGAGTAAAATAGTAAAGTAAGAGAAAGAAAAGAGTCGAACTTGAGAAAACTAACTTTGAACCGCTGCTTCTCCAAGCTGTGACACCGTGATGATCATACTCACTATTCTGGGAATCGCCGACTGGTGTGCAGCTCCCACCGGCGGTGTCTGGGAACGCCGCCTCCTCATCCCGACGGCTGTCGGCCTCCAGATCAAAACTACACTCGCAGTCGCCTTCGTCTTTCCTCTCCCCTCCGCCTCCCTCCTCCTCATCCTCGCTCTCGGTGGCAGGCTCCACGTTCAGCGTTGGCACAGGAGGCCTCGAGTCGACCTTGTGCGCCGCGGGAGTGTTTCGTTGTCGACTGGAGGGAGACTCCCGCGGTCCGACGTCGTCCTCCTCTGCGGTCGAAGATGCAGCTCGCGTGCGACTCTCCGCCTCTCCGTCTGCGGCGGCACTCCCGAGGCAGGGAGAGGCTCTCTTGGATTTACTCGGAGGGGAATCCGTCGTCTCTTTCCGTCCGCCTGCGTGTCTTTTCTTTCTCGTCCTGCGTCGCCCTTTGGAGACGACGTCGTCCTTGGATGCGGTGAAGTCAAAGAGGTTTATGTCTAAGATCCCTTCTCCGTCTTTCAGGAGGAAAGCATGCAGGGATGCTCTCGAGCGGAACCTCTGCCCCTGGGGACTTCGCACAACAGAGAGGGAGGGAAGGAAAAAAAAATCAAAAATAAATACAACACTGATGTAACTGTTTCTGCGAAGCACTGAGTCATGATCACAAGAAAACAATGAGTCACCTTGTAATGTAGATGTCCATTTTGCCCGCTGTCTTGCCAGCTTTCCGCTGCCTCACCTCTCTGATCCAGCCATGGGGCAGCGTTGAAGTACGGCGGGAGTCGTCTTCACATTTGGGACTTTGGTTGTTTCTTTTGTCGCTGGTCTCCAGCCGGGCATCGCAGTCAGTGTGCATTTTGAGAGGTGTGCTGTTCAAATCATTATCCACAAGCTGACTTTTATTTTTTTCTTCCCTTCCTCCCACATCTGCAGCCATTCCTGGTTCCTCACCTTAAAATGTACACAATTACATTGTTGTTTTGGACATCGATATCCACAATAGAGTTAAAATACATAATGCACAACACACAAAGTAGGCACATTTCTTAATGTATCATGTTTCTAACTTTTTAAATAGTTGACTCACCTCGTACTCCTCCTTTCCTCACAGGGATGCAGCCCACAGACTCATGCCGTGCGCTCTGTGTTGTCTTGCCGGATGTGTTCTAATGTCAACACTGGAGCCAGTCAGCTCGGTCCACGACCGGAAGTAGCGAGCAGCCTGGAGTCTGCGCAGTGAGGACGAAACACGAAAAACGGAGCTTAGTGTAAAAAAAGCGACAAACTGTTGACACGAAAAAACACACACGGGTGGAAATGAGAGCCGTCCTAGCGTGGAAAGAAACTATCCGTGACCAATGGTGAGAGTCTCGACGTTTACGTCTTTCAACCCGGGTTTGTCGCTGAGACTCAACGCCCGATGGTTAGCAACGGCGGTTGCTATGTAAACTGGTGATGTTAGCGTCCGGTGTTACGGGTTAACAGGCGACCCTGTTAACTGGCGACGTAAAGCTGTCCTCGTAAATGCCGCTTGCTTTAATTTTGTAATACAATGCAAAACCCTCTCATATACATAATAATACATACTATACTATTAAAAAATGCCTCATTCACGAGGGCAGCTATATGTGTTTTCTTCCTATTTTCAACAGCTATCTGTAACTACGACGACAACGGACCCGTTGGGTTTAACGTCTCCAGTTAACACGGTCGCTTCTTTAACCGTAGCGTTAACACCGGCGGGAGCAAACTCTAGTTTAATTGACGGATACCAAAGCTGGTTTATGATTAGCGTGTGCTAATATCATCATATTTTGTTGTGTCAAATTAATGTTCTCAACCAATGGCGTCGCGTGTCTTTGTTGTTACGATACAACGGCTCAGTTTAAGATAACGTTAACGCAAAGCGACATACGTTAGTTAGTTCTTCGCATGTAAACTCTCCTCAGCTTGGATTTATAGATTATATATCTGGACCCCAAAGTCGCTTATCTCTTTATTAACGCCCAGGACATTATCCTACCGGTCACTCCCCTGCACACCTCTTTATACTTAATATTTAATTGTCACTTTTACACACATTACACTTTAACACACACTTACAGTACCTTGTCTACAGCACTATTTGTGCACTTTTATTTTATATCATTGAAAATGCAATGTTTAAATTCATGCACTAAGTTGACTCTTGATTGTTGTGTGTTTGTTTGTCTAATGTACACACCATGCAGCCAAGTCAAATTGTGTGTGTGTCTAATACACTTAGCAAATACATATTTCTGATTCTGATTGTGACAACTGTGTGCTTTATGGATGAACCTTTATGGGGCTGTAACTGCGATGTAGAGCAGCTGTTGTGGCCGCATTCAACGATGATTTATTGTCGAGATGCAAAACAGGGTTCATATAAAGCCCGTTTGCTGCACGAGGAAAACATTTCCCCAGGTAAATCAAACAACTAGACCTTGTTTTTGAAGTAGTGTTCAGTCATCACACACACAATACCAGGGGCGTCTGTAGGATTCAAAGAAAGGGGGGGGGGGCTAAGCCCCCCTAAAATAGGCCTAACGATACCAATGCACAATACAATGACCAAAGCCTAAAATATATATATATATATATATAATCTAGCATACAATATAACTTATAACTTAACAATAGAACTAATGCTGATATATTACTATCAATTAATTAACCCTCAAGAAAATTTGATATATAAGAAAAAATATTTATTGTGATTTGATTTCTGTTTTGTCAGACTGCTTAAAAAAGAAGAAGACGACAAAAATGAAAAATGACCAGTTTATATTTCGTCAGACTCGATACATTTCTGTCCAAATCCAAAGATATTAAGTTTATCGTTCTTAAAGAAAATTACAAGCCAATCTTCAAATCTGAGAAGCTTGAATATGTGTCACGTTTCCTCACTATATCACTTAAAATATTTTCAGAGAAACAAATCTATGTCGTTGTTGTTGTTGCAGTGTTTATGACCTTGCCTTCAAGCCAGATGGCAGCCAACTCATCATTGCTGCGGGGCTTCGGGTCCTGGTAAGGCTTTCTGGGATTATTTGGCCGAGACGCATATATATATCTAAAGAATACATGCATTCATGTTTAATATTATTTAACGTCTGGTCTTTTGGTTGCAGGTTTATGACGTAGCAGATGGATCGCTTATCCAGCCTTTAAAAGGCCACAAAGACCTGGTGTACTGTGTGGCCTACGCTAAAGATGGTACCCGACTGGCGTCACATTCATTCTCGACATTGTCCTTTATCCGTCACATACTGACTCCGTTGTTCTGCAGGGAAGCGGTTTGCCTCGGGGTCAGCTGACAAGAGCATCATCATCTGGACTTCTAAACTGGAGGGTATTTTGAAATATACGTGAGTGTCACTTTCGCGCATCCCTCCGAGTACAAATGCGTCCTCTGTGCAGTGTGTGTGTTACGTCATCTCTTCTTCTTCTTCTTCTTCTTCTTCTTCTTCTTCTTCTTCTTCTTCTTCTTCTTCTTCTTCTTCTCTTTGTTTATCTATAGTCACAATGACCCGATCCAGTGCATTGCCTACAACCCTGTCACTCACCAACTTGCCTCCTGTTCCTCTGGGGACTTTGGTAAGTTTAACACACACACACAGACACACACGCACATGCACACACACACACAGAGACAGACACATACACACACACACACACAGAGACAGACACATGCACACACACACACAAACAGACACACACACACACACACACAGAGACAGACACATGCACACACACAAACAGACACACACACACACACACACACACACACAGAGACAGACACATGTACACACACAAACAGACACATGCACACACACACAAACACACACACACAAAGGCACACACAGAGACAGACACATGCACACACACACACACAAACAGACACATGCACACACACACAAACAGACACACACACAAAGGCACACACAGAGACAGACACATGTACACACACTCACAAACAGACACATGCACACACACACAAACAGACACACACACACACACAAAGGCACACACAGAGACAGACACATGCACACACACACACAAACAGACACATGCACACACACACAAACAGACACACACACACACACACACAAAGGCACACACAGAGACAGACATATGTACACAAACAGAGACACACAGACACACACACACACACACATAGAGACAGACACACACACACAGACACATATACAGACAGAGACAGACACGCACAGACACACAGACGCACACACACACAGACGCACACACAGAGACAGACACAGACAGACACACACGTACAGACACACACACACACACGGACACACAAACACAAACAGACACACATTCACAGAGATACACACAGACACATACACAAGCAGAGACACACACACTGTACTGCACTTCTGCATAATAAACTACACCTATGAATATGTAGATTTCTTAAATAGAAAATTGTCCGCATGGATATCTGAGTATCTTTTTTTAAATGTTGGACTCATTCTTAGGTCTCTGGTCCCCGGAGCAGAAATCCGTCAACAAACACAAAGTGAGCAGCAAAGTCTCGTGCTGCGGGTGAGTGCGCGTCCTCGGGCCTCACATCGCCTCACCGTGACTGTGACACGTTTACACGTTGAAGCTTTTTCATTTGATTCCAAGCTGGACAAACGATGGCCAGTACCTCGCCCTCGGCATGATGAACGGAGTGGTGAGCATTCGCAACAAGAACGGAGAGGAGAAGGTCAAGATCGAGCGTCCCGGAGGCTCCGCCTCTCCCATCAGGTCCATCGCCTGGAACCCCTCCAAGTTCGTCTTCATTCATTATTGCAGCATACAATTTATTTCATTAAAACACACACACACACACACACATGTGTTTTCCATGTCGCCACACTTTTATCAGGGTTCGTACAGTCATGGAGAAACCTGGAAAAGTCATGAATTTGTAAAAAAATGTTGATTTCCAGGCCTGGAAAAGTCCTGGAACTGTGTATTTTTCATATGTGCATTTACGCTGATTTAAAAAAAAGTAATTTTCTCGTAACCCTTGTGTTGCCTTGGGGTCAATTTGACCCGATTCAATGTTTCACCCTCCTGTTACCTTTATATTTACAAACATATTTTACCCTTGAGGTCAATATGACCCCAGCTATTAAAATCTCCAGAAAATTATTAGAATTAATATTGTTTTCCAAGTTTAAGTGTGAGGTACTTTATGTTTGTTTGTTGACTCCCGAAAGAACACCGACATTAAACATTGAATCGGGTCAAATTGACCCGAAGGCGACAGGAGGGTTAAAAGAATGACACTTAAAATATAAATCGTCATTACGCAATTTCACACTCGCAGCGCACATTTTTCACGCTGCAAGTGAACGCACCGTAACTGGAAAGACATGCATGTTTTATTCTTTTAATCAAACTACCGTCTCATTCGTTTGTGGCATTTAAGGTTATATATGATATGAAATGATATTCCTTTATTCGTCCCGCAGTGGGGACATTTCAAAAATCACAGCAGCGGTGCACATCAGAGCATCAATGAAAATAAATATAAAACACAAAACAAAGGAATAAAAAAATATACTGAATGCTTTGGAATTGTTAGTTTAAATCCGACATTTTCTCACTTTTTCATGTCTCCACCTGAGATTTCACACAATGTTTGGTGATGGAAATTTGGTTTAAAAGTCCTGGAAAATTCATGGGAATCCATTTGGTCCACATGTGTATGAACCCTGTTGAAACGAGGCGCTCCTGAGTGTGTGTTGCATTTTAAGTGAAACACTTGTGTGGGGCCAGCAGGAGGCAGCAGACAACCAGGGAGCGTCAGCCTTTTGGTCAGGGAGAGGCAGATGGCACCTCGAGCCCGCCCGGGTCCATGTTCTTTGAGGCCCACTATAGTCAAAGCCAGGACCGCATCTGTAGCCAAGCCAGAGGACCGCTGAACAGGTTAACTGAGAGGAGAAGGGCACACAGGAAGGGAGGTCAAAGAGGGCATCGAGGAGAGACGATGCAATCCACATATATTTCACTTCACATGTATTCGTCCCGTTGAGATTTAAAATCTCTCGTGGAGGTCGGAGCTTGAGGTCAGCCAGTGAATAGTGTCTCTTTTTGTCGCATTAGGGATTTAATGCATTGCTCATGGACGCTTCCACAGGGAGAATGACTGTAAATAGCAATGATAAAGATGGATGCAAAAAAACAAACATGGTAAGAGCTGAAGTCCTCCAGTTGTCAGGGGAAAGCGCTGCTTCTATTCACACCCCGTCGTCATCAGCTAAACAAGCAACGCCCCGATCGTGCAGTGTGTTGACGGGAGTGCTTCTGCCTAAAGTCTTTTGTTGTTGTTGTTGTTGTTGTATCTTCACAGGGACGAGCACAATGACATTCTGGCCGTGGCCGACTGGGGTCAGAAGCTGTCCTTTTATCAGCTCAGCGGAAAGCAGGTGAACACCACAGGTCAACTTATACTCTACTTCCTGTAAACATCATCATACGGGAGGCAGAACGCAGGGTTCGTACGGTCATGGAAAACCTGGAAGAGTCATGGAATTTGTAAAATGATTATTTCCAGTCCTGGAAAAGTCCTGGAGAAAAAAGAAAGAAATCCCCAACGTTTTGGAAAAGTCGTGGACATTCGTTACATTCATACGTTTCATTTATGCTGAATTCTAAATAATTAAATATGCTTTTTAAAAGAATGACGCTCAAAATACAAGCCGGCATTACGCTCTCTCATACTCGCACAAGTGAACGCACCGTAACTGAAAAGACGTACATGTTTATTCTTATAATCAAACTATTGTCTCTCTCGTCTCATTTAAGGTTATATACTGTATGTTTTGGAATCGTCATTGTTAGTTTAAATACTACATTTTCTCACTTTTTCATGTATGCATCGAGATTTCCCCCCAAAAATGTTTGCTCATGGAAATTTGGGTTAAAGTCCTGTAAATCCATTTGTCAACATGTGTATTCAATTCAATTCAGTTTAATTCAGTTTATTTGTATAGCCCAATTTCACAAATTACTAATTTGTCTCGGAGTGCTTTACAATCTGTACACATAGACATCCCTGCCCCAAAACCTCACATCGGACCAGGAAAAACTCCCAAATAACCCTTCAGGGGAAAAAAAGGGAAGAAACCTGCAGGAGAGCAACAGAGGAGGATCCCTCTCCAGGATGGACAGAACAATAGATGTAATGTGTACAGAAGGACAGATTTAGAGTTAAAATACATTCAATGAATATGACAGAGTGTATGAATAGTTCATAGTAGGCATATTCCACGATGGAGACCTCCACGATCCATCAGGCAGATGGCGGTGGGGAGGAGGAGTGGGCGGAGTCTCAACAGTGGGCGGAGTCTCAACAGGACAGTGGCGTCGTCGGTAGCAGGAATTCCACGACTGGTGTATGAACCCTGATAAAACATACGCGGCCCTACTTGTGCGACGCGTTCGAATAGAACGAGAACAAACAATCATTTCTCCTCCTTGCCACTTACAAACTGTTCAAAAGTACATTCAGACGACTGAACACCGGCATTCTCCTTATGTTGAAAATACCGAACGCCGTCAGCTCAATACTCCCTCTGAATGTGCGGCAATGAGGAACACTTGACTGAGTTTAGGACCTGCGTTTCCTGTTGTGATGAGACCGTCGGGCTCCATTGGAAGGGGTCCTGCACGCTGTGCCGTGATGGCCCCCTTCACTGTCCTGCTGGATTCCCCGTGGGCCGTCCCGTAATTACCGACGAGTGTACACCGCTCATTACGCCGCCGCCGCCGGCTCGCATGTTGTCGTCGGCCCTGTTTTTATTCAAGCCAACATTCCGTTTTGATTACAGCAGCAGGAATTGTTCGCAATGAAAGAGAAAAAAAATAATCTGATTGTCAGCCAGCTTTCTTTAAAAAAAAAAGAAGTGTTTTTTCTCCTTCCCAGACTGAGGAGAAACAGACACGCAGAGTTAAGAGGGCACTGATACGTTATGAATATCGCCTTTGAACATTAATACAATAGAGGCTGTTTAAAGCGGAGACAGTTTTTCTTTCCAAGTCTATCTCTTCATCAAACACACAAAGGGGGGGGGGGTGAGGGGGGGGAACGCAGTCTGGGTTTTGATGCATACGAGAGACAATACTGTAACTCTTCTTTTTTTTCCATTTTTCTTCTTCTCACTTCTGCTCTTTTTGTCTCTCTCAGATTGGAAAAGACCGGGCTCTGACCTACGACCCCTGCTGCGTCAGCTACTTCTCCAAGGGCCAGTACATCGTCATGGGGGGCTCCGACAAGCAGGCGTCCCTCTACACGAAGGACGGCGTGCGGCTCTGCCCCATCGGAGAGCAGAGCGCCTGGGTGTGGAGCTGCCGGGTTAAGCCCGACTCCAACCTCGTGGTGGGTTCAACAGTTTGGGGTCACCCAATGTCGTGTTTTCCATGAAAACTCACACTTTTATTTATCAAATGAATTACAAAATGAAGATAAAATATAGTCAAGACATTGACAAGGTTAGAAAAACAACACAGTCCTGAAACAACAACAACAACAACAACAACACAGTCCTGAAACAAAACATAACAACAACAGTTTACATCTTTTTATTTTTATTTTTTGCCTTGTGAGATTAATTTAGTAGGTCAGTGTGGCTCTAGATTAAATGTGAGAGAGAGAGACTCCCCCCCCCCCCCCCCACACACACACACACAGCATTCAATGTACACGATCGTTCAAACTTTTGAACGATCGTGTACATTGAATGAATTGAATATATTGAAAAATGAATATAAAATAAAGTCAAGACATTGACGAGGTTATAAATAATGATTTTTATTCTAAATATTAATGTTGTTCTTCTTGTGGCTCAAAGGAAGGCCAGTTGTATAGCTTCTCTCAGCAGCATAACTGTTTTCAGCTGCGCTCACATAAAAAGGGTTTTCAAGGGTTTTCTACCCCTCCGCTAGTCTTCTAAGGCGATAACACAATGTACCACTAGAACACTGGAGATGGGCCTCTACACACCTCTGTAGAGACTTCATTAAACACCAAAGAATAGTCATTTACACACTAACTATGTAGAGTGTATTTATGATTCATCATTGAAAAAAACTGCTTTTCTTTGAGAAATAAGGACATTCCAAAGTGACTCCAAACGTTTGCGTCAGGAGAAATGATCCCCGCCCTTAAATAAAAGCGCACGTCAGAGTAACGCTAAAACACTGATGAAGCTCAGAGCTTCCATTCAGAGTGTCGCTCTGCATTCCAGACATTTTGTCGTGATCCGATTCAGCTCCACGCAAGTGATTTCATTTACCAGTAACGCCGTAGCACCTTTTATTGTGTATCCCTCTCTCGCCCTCTCTCCTTTCACTATATTTAGCCCAAAGTGATGTGGCGTTCAGGAGAGAATTGGCTGCCGCTGGCAGATTCTCTCGCCGCGGAGATGCTTTAGCAACAGGAACATGTTCCCACTCTTCCAGTCTTTTCTTAGAGGTGTTAATGGGATGTGCGGCTGCATCGCTCTCTCTTATCTAGGTGTTGGGCTGCCAGGACGGGACCATCGCCTGCTACCAACTCGTCTTCAGTACGGTGCACGGCCTCTACAAAGACCGCTACGCCTACAGAGACAGCATGACCGACGTCATCGTGCAGCACCTCATCACGGAGCAGAAAGGTGCACTTTTCGCTTTCTCTGCAGGACATTGGGCTCGTGATAGAGGCCCGACTGTCGTTAATAACGCGTCTCTTTGGCTCCACGATCAACGTTAAAGAGGCGTTAAAATATCCACCTGTCCTATCAATATTCATTCATTACTAGTTTTAAACAAATGCTGGATATATCATTTGAAATGTCTCATATAATTACCTTCGCATTGAAAATGCCGGAAGGTTATGTTTTGATCGCCGTGTATTTATTTATTTGTATGCGTGTTACTCGCATAACTCAAAAAGTATTAAACCGCATCGCATGAAATTTGGTGGGATGATTGGTTATTATCCGGGGACCATTTGATTAGATTTTGGGATCGATCGGGTCAAAGGTCAAGGTCATGAAAAGGTCAACATCTTCTTTTTACCATAGTGCGGTCAATTTCTATCCAATTGGCATGCAACTAATGCCAAAATGTTCATAATTCAATGCCCAATCTTGTGATATGCGAAGGTATGCGCTCTACCCAGTGCCCATTCTAGTTACTAATTCTAGTGGCACTCCGTATAGTTCTGGGTCTTCTGTACCACAATTTTGAGGTTCAGTCTAGAAACTATTAATTGACACGCGAATGAGACAAGTAGTTCTTCCATAAAAAATGTTTACTAGAAAACGTAGAGTTACATGTTCACACGGTCAAAAAACGATGTCGCTTCCAACATCTCTGAGCTCAAATCTGGACTGACAGTCTAACGCGCAGGTGTTATACTGATGTGACGTCATCTGATTGGAAGCTTACATTCTGACAAGTTATTCAGCTTTTAAATACAATACTAAATTATATATGTAAAGCTAAACATTCTTTCAAATCATCATGAAAATGATTCATCTTCAGTTACCTTTTTAAATCTTTTGAAACAAAATTATTATAACAAATGAAATCATGCATTTGGCTCTGACACTAATACTTTGAACACATTCTGAATAAAGAGGTGAAGAGTTTTCTTTATGGTCATTGTTGTTGTACAACGAATTTTCGTTTGATGGCCCACAGCCAGTCAGTAGCAGCAAATACCAGATAGACAAGTGCAAGATACAAATACACACGGATAAACGCATACAGATAAAAATACACAAGAAAACTAGAACTGGCACTCGGTAGAGCGCAAACCTTCGCATATCAAAAGATTGGGCATTGAATTATGAACATGTTGGCATTAGTTGCATGCCAATTGGATACAAATTGACCGTGCTATGGTAAAAATAAGATTTTGACCTTTTCATGACCTTGACCTTTGACCCGATCGATCCCAAAATCTAATCAAATGGTCCCGGATAATAACCAATCATCCCACCAAATTTCATGCGATTCAACGAAGATGTTGACCTTTTCATGACCTTGACCTTTGACCCGATTGATCCCAAAATCTAATCAAATGGTCCCCGGATAATAACCAATCATCCCCCCAGATTTCATGTGATTCGGTTTAATACTTTTTGAGTTATGCGAATAACACGCAAACACGCACACATACAAATAAATAAATACGCGGCGATCAAAACATTACCTTCCGCATTTTCAATGCGAAGGTAATAAAGAGGTGAAGAGTTTTCTTTATGGTCATTGTTGTTGTACAATGAATTTTCATTTGATGGCCCACAGCCAGCCAGTAGCAGCAAATAACAGAGAGAGACAAGTGCAAGATACAAATACACGGATAAACGCATACAGATAAAAATACACAAGAAAAAAAACGTTGCCAAGTAAAATAAGATGGATGTGTCTCAGTAATATTGTTACATTTTGGAATAAAGAGCAGCGTAACTGCAACCAAACCCATCCCACAGGATGCATCGGCAAAATAACGCCGCTTAAAGCGTCCGCTCTCTCCTTTTCATTTCCCCTCCTTTTATTTTTTTTTTTTTTTTATCCAGTCAGGATAAAGTGCCGCGAGCTGGTGAAGAAGATCGCCATCTACAGGAACCGCCTCGCCATCCAGCTGCCCGAGAAGATCCTGGTCTACGAGCTGTCCTCGGACGACTCCTCCGACATGCACTACCGGGTCAACAAGAAGATCTGCAGGAAGTTTGAATGCAACCTGCTGGTGGTCTGCTCCCAGCACATCATCCTGTGTCAGGTCAGAGGAGCACACATGGGCGCGCGCCAGTATGAAAAGAAAAAAGGGGAAAAAGAAGCTCATTAAAAACAAACAATTCAAAAACACTCAAATGTGATTTACATGAAATGCCCCCCCGTCCGCTTCCTCTGGAGCCGTTTCTGTGCTTTGGGTCTTTTTCCCCTCAAAACAATTCTCCCTCAGACTAAATTCCGCTGACCCGAGATGACACTCCGGCTCTTCGTAATAGACTCTTAATGCACCGCTCGCACACATTTGCGCAAGAGGCCGCAGAGACATTTGAGAGCCGTTAGCGGGGTGGAAGCGGAGTGCGTCAAGCGCTCAGACATCCGACACCGGCGCAAACAGCCCGCCGAAGAATGATAACATCGCGAGAATCGCTGGCTTCTCCAGATGTTTCTGCCTAGTTTGCAAAAGGCTCCAGCTGTGTGCATGTGCCCGGCAGCCTCCCTCCCCCCCCCTCCTCAGCCGTCTTCAAAGAAACGAAGGAGGGGCTGAACGGGGCGGCGGGCGTCTCTTGGGGTTCCTCCTCTGCCTCTTGTCTCTCTGTGTTTGACGGAGGCTGAGGAGGAGGAGGAGGAGGAGGAGGAGGAGGAGGAGGAGGAGCAGCCGGAACACGGAATCATCGTTTCGTCTTTTTACAGCGTTGTGTTTCTGTTTTTGTTTCTTCTCGCCTTCTATTTAGTTTTACACGACACGACACTCTGTGTAATACAGTCACATTCTTGACACGCGTGATATTCAGGTACACACAAAGAACAACACACATCAAATGGTGCTCACTCCAAGAAAATGAAAGAAAAGGAGAGGGGATAATGATTAATAGATTGCATGCAAAATAATGAAATACAAATAATACAAATAACATAATGAATTTAAATTATCCAACAATTATCCACTCCTGAGTGTAGTACTGTATGTGCTATAGATATGCTTTTCAAAGATGTGTGTGTGTGTGTGTGTGCGTGGAGAGTTTGTGTTTCTGTTTTTAAAGGAACAATGCGCTTCGAAAATTGAGGCTTCACCGAGTTTTGTATTTTTTAAATAAGGTACAGGGCGTGATTAAGAGACCGTGAAGTAATACCAAATAAAAGAAAGAATGGAGAATCACTTTGTCACACGGGCTGATCCAGTTGGCGTTGAGGGTAACGGCGCTCTCACCTCTCTCTCACCCCCCCCCCCCGCAGGAGAAGAGGCTCCAGTGCCTGTCCTTCACCAGAGTCAAGGAGAAGGAATGGGTGATGGAGTCTCTGATTCGCTACATCAA
This sequence comes from Pseudoliparis swirei, assembly GCF_029220125.1. Taxonomy (NCBI): domain Eukaryota; kingdom Metazoa; phylum Chordata; class Actinopteri; order Perciformes; family Liparidae; genus Pseudoliparis; species Pseudoliparis swirei. Next base: position 25,353,306 of record NC_079396.1, read on the forward strand.
AGTGATCGGTGGCCCGCCGGGCCAAGAGGGCCTGTTGGTCGGCTTGAAGAACGGCGCTGTGAGTATCTCGCAGGGTTCGTACGGTCGTGGAAAAGTCATGGAATGTTAAATTGGTTAGGCCTGGAGAAGTCTGTGAGAAAAAAAATGTAATCCAAAGGTTTTTGGAAAAGTCTTAGAAATCTGTTATATATATATATATTTTGTGTATTTTATTTTATTCAGTTAATCAAATCAAATGCAATACAATATTATTCTATATAATATACAAAACAGAAAGACTGAAAAGGTATAGGTAGAAACTAAAAAAATGCTTATATATTCCTATCCGAAATTAATATCAAATAAATAAATAGAAAATAACAAAGAAAACAAAAAACTATATATATATATATATATATACATACATACATACACAGATATATATATAGGACTGTCTCAGAAAATTAGAATATTGTGATAAAGTTCTTTATTTTCTGTAATGCAATTAAAAAAACAAAAATGTCATGCATTCTGGATTCATTACAAATCAAGTGAAATATTGCAAGCCTTTTATTCTTTTAATATTGCTGATTATGGCTTACAGCTTAAGAAAACTCTAAAATCCTATCTCATAAAATTTTAATATTTCCTCAGACCAAGTAAAAAAAAAGATTTATAACAGCTGAGTGTTTGTCAAGGCTCAGGAAACCCTTGCAGGTGTTTGAGTTAATTAGACAATTCAAGTGATTTGTTTAATACCCTACTAGTATACTTTTTCATGATATTCTAATATTTAGAGATAGGATATTTGAGTTTTCTTAAGCTGTAAGCCATAATCAGCAATAAATCAGAATAAAAGGCTTGCAATATTTCAGTTGATTTGTAATGAATCCAGAATGCATGACATTTTTGTTTTTTTAATTGCATTCCATACATACACATACATGCATACATACTTCCACATACATCTTCCATATAAATACGTTTTTAATCACATTTATAACTCAAGAATTGTTCTATAAATAATTCCCTTAAAAACCAAAGAGGAGTTCACCATTCTTACATCCATTTCAACATTATTCCATAATTGGACTCCTACAACAGAAACACATCTTCTTCTTCTTCATAAGTTCATTTACGCCGAGTTTGAAATAATGAATATGTTATTAAAGGAAGACGCTCAAAGTATCGGCCGGCATACTCTCTCATACTCGCGGCGCAATTTTTATAAAATATCTAAATGTTTACTCTTTTTGTCTCTCATTCATTTGTGTCATTTTAGGTTATATACTGTATGCTTTAGAATTCTCATTGTTTCTTTCAATACTAAATGTTCTCACTTTTTCACGTATACACCGAGATTTAAAAACAACAACATTTGGTCATGGAAATTTGGTTTAAAGTCGTGGAAATCCATCGGTCAACATGTGTCAGTGTGTGAACCCTGATCTTGGGAAAATACAGCAACCGTAGAAATGACGCCCGGGAATTTTAAAACGAAGGTCTCTTTCCTCTCGAAAGGAACGTTTTTCCCATTTTTATTTGTTTCTTACAACCGGCGTCAGTTCCGATCTTTTTGCTCCGCCCGGCCGTAGATCCTGAAGATCTTCGTCAACAACCTGTTCCCCATCACGCTGCTGAAGCTGTCGATCTCGGTGCGCTGCCTGGACATGAGCGTCTCGCGCAACAAGATGGCCGTGGTGGACGAGCACAACACCCTCCAGGTCTACGACATCAACAGCAAGGAGCTGCTCTTTCAGGTCAGCGGGGTGAGGGGAGGGGGGGGGGGGATACAATGCGTACAGGGGTTCCTACGGTCATGGAAAACCTGGAAAAGTCCTGGAATTTGTAAAATGGTTATTTCCGGGCCTGGAAAAAGTCCTGGAGGAGGAAAACAAATCTCAAAAGTTATGGAAAAGTCCTGGAAATTAGTTTTAAATAATGAATATGCTTCTAAAAGAATGACACTCAAAATATAAGCCGGCATGCGCTCTCATACATAAATATTGTCTCTCGTTCATTTGTGTCATTTAAGGTCATTTTTAAGTTCATGGAGATCAATATAATGGCAGTATGCTTTGGAATTCTCATTGTTAGCTTAAATTCTACATTTTCTCGTGTACACACCGAGATTTAACTAAATGCTCGGTCATAGAAATTTGGTTTAAAGTCCTGGAAATCCATTTAGTCACCAGGTGTATGAACCCTGTGGGTAATAGTTGGCATTAGGTGCTCCTGTCACCTCGTGGCCCTGCCTCCCTCACCTCATTTGCCCCCCCCCCGCAGGAGCCCAACGCGAACAGCGTGGCCTGGAACACCCAGTGCGAGGACATGCTGTGCTTCTCCGGCAACGGCTACCTCAACATCAAGGCCAGCAACTTCCCCGTCCACCAGCAGAAGATGCAGGGCTTCATGGTCGGATACAACGGCTCCAAGATCTTCTGCCTCCACGCCTACACCATGTCGGCCGTGGAGGTGCCTCTGGTGTGTGTGTACGCGTGTTGTCCCGGTCCTGGGGTCCTGGTCCTGGTCCGGAGACTGTGTTTTACATATCATGGCGTTTGTTCGTTGCGACAGTTATTGACATCGGTGTGTGTGTGTGTGTGTGTGTGTGTGTGTGTGGCGTCCTATTCATTGATTCTAATTGTGCTCCGCTCAGTCGGCGCCCATGTACCAGTACCTGGAGAGGAAGATGTACAAGGAGGCCTTCAAGATCGCCTGTCTGGGCGTGACCGACAGTGACTGGAGGGACTTAGCCACAGACGCCTTGGAGGGCCTCGACTTTGACACCGCCAAGAAGGCCAGTCACACACACACACACACACACACACACACACACACACACGCGCACGTCTTCATCGACCGGCTCGGCTCACTGCTTTTTAAAAAATCTTCACAGAATCATAAAAGCATACAAATGGCCGCAACTACCTCCACATGTGGCTGACGGTCCTTTTTTCTTTTTACTTACTTGCTTTGAGCTCATCTGGAAAAACTCCCCGGGAGCCAAATTGAAAACAAAAATCTCTGAGGCGGTATTTTTTGAATGCGGAGCAAAACCCAAAACATCCTCCAAATAATCTCTCGTCCTCCCAATCCTCAGGCCTTCATTAGAATCAGAGACCTGCGCTACCTGGAACTCATCAGCCGCATCGAGGTAAAGTATTCTTTTATGATTATTATTTCGACCGCTGCATCAGTCACACTTATTAATGGTCGTCATACCCTTAGCTACACTTAAAAACCTGTATTCTGAATGACAGTCTACACACACACACACACACACACACATTCCTCGACAATAGCAAAGCGAGGGCTTTTTTCCACTTGTGCCTAGAGAAAGTTTCCGCCGTTCCCTCTTTTTGAGAATGGGACCTATCCTCCTGTTTGTTTAGCCATATGAAATAAATGTTTATCGTACGATATAAACACTTTTTCTGTAAGACTCGAGCGACTCCGAGGCGATGCTGATTGCATCCTGCGAGCAAAAAGTGTTTAGCGCCCCCCCTTCTTTCTTTTTTTGTATTACTCTCTGTGTGTGTGTGTGTGTGTAGGTACTGTACATGCGTGCGAGTGTGTATCTCCGCACACATGCCAGTGTTCGTGTGGACTGATTTGCAGGTGAGGAAGAAGAGGGGCGAGAGCAACAACGAGGTGTACCTGGCCGACGTCTACGCCTACCAGGGGAAATTCCACGAGGCGGCCAAGCTCTACAAGAGCAGCGGCCACGAATCCAAAGCCCTGAGCATGTACACGGACCTGCGCATGTTCGACTACGCCAAGGTGACACACACACACACACACACATGCTGCATGTTTTAAGGGTGTGTACAACATGTGTTTTTCCTCATCGTGCGCAGTTATGCCAAGTTGGGGCCCTGCACTGTGTTCAAACGGAGCCCCTCCCCCCCATTTACGTCTGTCTTTCATCGCCTCGTATATCACTGGAATCTCCACATGTATCATCTGATCACACACACACACACACACACACACACAGACACACACACACACAGACATACCCGTGTACTTCACGTAACCTACACACATAGTTGGAGTTTCAAATGGAGCACAAAAGGGGGAGAATTAAGGAGAGCGTCTGCTTTTTACATGATCACCGTGACGAGGAGGAGGAGGAGGAGGAGGAGGAGGTCGGTTGGAGTTGAGGCGCAGTCGTGCTTTATTGCGTTCACGTGTGTGTGTGTGTGTGTGTGTGTGTGCTGGAGCGGATGACACCGCTCTGGCTCGCTCGTGTGTGTGTGTGTGCGTGTGCGTGTGCGTGTGCGTGTGCGCGTGCGCGTGCGGTATCAGATCGCGTGCGTGTGTTTGATGTGGCTGTTGTATATTTATGTGGCCGTGTGGCCATCTGGTCCTGCAGGCTGTTTGTTTTCGGCGGGATGGACACCGGAGGGGCTCGCCGCCGCCGCCCTCGCCCCCGCTGTTTGTGTTACCCTCTTCCTCCCGGCTCGGCCTCGACCCGAGGCCGTCTAGAACCGGTCTCCTCGTGTGGCCCCCGATATCGGATATCGGCGCACTCGTCTCCCACCTTTAGTCTGATGTGTTGCCTCCACTTTTTCAAGGAAAACAAAGGAGACTAGCCTCCGATGTCAGGGGGGGGGCGGCGATATTTACAAGACGGGGAGTCGTATCAAATTCCAAAGTATTATTCGGCGGCGCAAATCGAACGATTCTGAGATGTCGGGTCGCGAGTCTCCCACACAGACCCGGCATCTCTCGCTTGTAACCGTGCCAACGGGGGGAGACGCCTCCCAGCGACCCGTTGGCGCGGCGATACATTTGCAACCCGCGTGACGAGACGGTTCTTTCTCGCAGGACTTGGTCGGCGCGACGGACCCCGAGAGCTCCCGGATCCTGATGACCAAGCAGGCGGACTGGGCCCTGAGCAGCAAGGAGCCCCGGGCGGCGGCGGAGATGTACCAGTCGGCAGGGGAGCACCTGAAAGCCATCGACATCATCGGCCGACAAGGCTGGGAAGACACGTAGGTGTCACTGGACCGGACGGTCTCCATCGGTCCTTTCACGAAGATGATGTCATCCTCGTTTCACCTTTTCTGAAACACTCTTGTTAGATTTGTGTGCATGGCTTTCCCCAAATCTTTTGAATATTGTAAATGGGCACTATTTCTCTCTTTTCTTCCCTCAGTAAATATATTTATATATATATATATATATATGTATGTATGTGTGTGTATATATATATATATATATAATATTTATTTATTTATATATATATATATATAATAGGGCTACAATAACATATTATCGTCATGTACAAGCTCTAAACACAACTCCGACAATAAATAAAAGATTCCTAATATATAATATAGACGAATATTGCCATAAATGACATCTGAACCAAAAGCGAGCTGCTAACACACGGGTTTCAAATGTGTCTCGCAATTTTTATTTTTTGTTGTTTTGGAGGCTGGAAGGCTTTAAAAAAATGTTAATTACATTCATGGAAGGGAGAATTCTTCTCTGTGCTCACTTTGAAGTTTTGCTGTGACCTCTCAACTAGTTTGTAAGTCATTCAGAGTCCAGTATGCGGTAAATGTGGACATGTTAAACCCAGAGGGGACTTTTCAGTGATGTAGGAGCCATCTTGTATTCAATTCAGTTTATTTTGTACAGCCCAATATCACAAATTACAAATTTGCCTCAGAGTGCTTTGCAATCTGTACACATACGACATCCCTGACCTTTCACCTCACATCGGATCAGGAAAAACTCCCCCAAAAATTCACAGAGAAAAAAAAGGGAAGAAACCTTCAGGAGAGCAACAGAGGAGGCTCCCTCTGAGTGGATGAATAGTTGGTAGTAGGCATGGAACATTTTTGTAAGGATGCACGTCTGCATATTCATAGATGTTCTGGAGTTTTTCGACGAGGGGCGAAATAGTTGATCGAATTTTAAAGAATTTCGAAATGGGCCACGTTGGAACTGTGATTCCACTCGTGACCCTGACGGGGCATCTATTCTTTTTTTTGGGGGGGGTTCCTTCAGAATAATTCGATAATACTTTTTTTTCTGCACCGCCCTCCCTTCTCGTCCAGGCTGATCGACATCGCCCGAAAGCTGGACAAGGCCGAACGCGAGCCGCTGGCGGAGTGCGCGCTGCACTTCAAGCGGCTGAAGCACCACGGCTACGCCTCTGAGATCTACGCCAAGATGGGCGACCTGCAGGCCCTGGCGCAGCTGCACGTGGAAACCCGGCACTGGGAAGAGGTCCGACACACTCGACGCACACAGGGAGGCACACCTGCTGCGCTCATCGCGGTTTACTGTGTATATATATAGAATGAGGCAATCGCGTTAATATAACGCGACATAAACTCGCCGTGGCGTTCAGGGACCCATATCGTAAACCGGGGAAAGGAATATTGTCTCTGCTTGAACTAACGGCTGAATGCAAACAATGAGAATACATCTGCACTGACAAACTTACAACCACACACACACACACACACACACACACACAGGCTCGCACTGCAGAGCTAATTATCCAGCTTTGGATTTCTCTGAATCCATGCCCACATGATGATTACCGAGTGAGAAGCACACACACACACACACACACACAAAGCGCTCCGCTGCACAGAAAGATCGTCGGCTTAAAGGCTCCATTCTGCTCCCCAATCAAATTCCCCCATCAGGGCGGATCACGCTGCTCAGACGAGAGGGAAAAAAAAAAGCCTTTTTTTATAATTTAATCCATCTGCGCTCGTAAAAATCGAGTTAAAAGGCGTTGCAGATGCTCGTCGGCGATTTGCAACGATGAGCCAAAAACAGAACATCAGATCGCAGATCACATGCTTCGGCTGAGGAGGACTTAGAGAGGGCCGAACCAAAAGGGAGGGGGGGCAGAGGTTGAGAGAACTGTTGGGCTTCATGAAGACACCCAGTTACAGCGTGGGCCAGATGGATGCTTCACTATATACTTCTTTAAATGGCCTGGGACACACACACACACACACACACACACACACACACACACAGTGAAAAAGTCATGGAAATGCGTTTTATTCATATGTTCATTTAATCAAACTATTCTCTCACAAAAATATAGTTTAAAGTCCTGGAAATCCATCGGTCAGCATGTGTATGAACCCTGCACACACACACACACACACACACTCTCTCTCTCTTGCCGTACGCTGTGACTGCCGTGTGTGTTTCTTGGCTCAGATTCCACGGCAGGACATGGAGGTCACTCGGTCACAGCGACAGGCCGGCATGCGTCAGCAGCTCCTTACGTCCCGCCATTCAGCGCGTACTCGTAATCGAGCGTGAAATCCATTCGGCTCATGAATCGGACTCGTTAGCGACGCCCCCCCAACATCCTCTCTCCTTTTTGCTCTCTCGCCCGTCCGCCGCTCAGGCCTTGTCGCTGCTGGAGAAGCACCCCGAGCTGAAGAACGACGTCTACGTGCCCTACGCCCAGTGGTTGGCGGAAAACGACCACTTTGAGGAGGCGCAGAAAGGTGAGCGTGCATCGAACCTCCAGCCCCTCCCCCCCTTCACACACACACACACACACACACACACGCTTTCAATGCAGTTTATTTTGCGTCGCCCAAAATCACAAGTTACAAAATTTGCCTCGGAGGGCTTTACAATCTGTACACGTACGACATCCGTGACCTTTGACCTCACGCCAGAATCGGAAAAAAACTCCCCCCCCCCACAAAAAACCCCCCCCAGGATAAAACTCTTTCACAGAGAGAAAATAAAGAGGGAACTTTCACCTTTAAAAAAAAAAAAAAAAGAAGTCCATCCTGTTCGGGATCCTCCGGCGTGGACATGCGTTCACTTCCCTCTTCTAAAATGATTACGTCACGGGAACATTTAAAGGCACACGGCGGGAAAAACGTTCCCACGTGGAAGTGATTAAGCCCGATCCCGGCTTCCGGACGCGGCGGCCATGTTTTTTCGCTGATTGTGTGTATTTTAGTGACGCAGTATTTTGTTACTGGAATAAACTGTAAATGGTGTCTGGTGATTCCAGTCCGACTCGGTAACGACTTTATTGAGGTCTGGGTTCATGTTTCTGGAGGCTGGAAGCTAAACGAGGTTTAATTGGCTCTGCTGCATTGCGCGTGTGTGTGTGTGTGTGTGTGTGTGTGTGTGTGTGTGTGTGTGTGTGTAATCGCCTCGAGGCTCACCCACTACTTTCTCATTACAGAACTTTTAACAGTCGTTCTCAGTTTCATTCATAAAAATAAATAAATAATAATCCTCGCACGAATCTGCATCTACATCTCGACCACAATCTCGTGTTTTGATCTGCAAAGTAAACGCGGCACTCAATAAAAAACACTCACTCACACTTTATCTGTGTTTTTGTGAGAGGGGGGGGGGAGATGGAGGGTGGGGGGGTACTTCCTCCCATTAACCAACAGCAGCTGAATGCTGTTTTTACCCCGTTAGGTAGACTGATAAATATTTGCCGCTCGTATGTCCTGACCCCCCCCCCCCCCCCCGCTCTTGCTATCACAGTGGGCGGGGGGGGTCCCCTCAAGCGGCCTCTCGTTACCCTTCGATGGGAACGTGACGCGCAGCGTATTAGGGCTTCGGCGCTCGGTATTCACTTTTGGAAATGGCTTGTAAGTTATTACACGACAAAAAAAAAGTGTGTGTGTGTGTGAGAAATTCTGTAGTAAAAGAATCGGATTGTGTCAGAAAGCACAGATGATCTCGAGCGACGCTTTCCAGATGCGACTGTAGAATATTTCTTTCACAACCACACATGATGTCTGTTGTGCTTTATATTCTGATTCTGATGCGTTAGATCTGTAATGTTCACGTCGGGGGAGTTTTGTTTTTAAAAAGCTTTTACAGCCGAGCGCTCGCGGAGTGTTGCGTAATAACATCTGGGAATGCAACAACACCACCGCGACAAATTGGCAGCAAAGCGACGCCATAAAGACGTCTTTAGATTGTCAACTTTGAACTTTAGTCATAAACAATCCATTAATCACCTCTTCTTCTTCTTCTTGGTCCTCCTTCATCTTCTTCCTTCATCTTCTTGTTCATCTTCTTGTTCCTCTTCCTTCTTTCTTGTTTTTCTTCTTCCTTGTTCTTGTTCATCTTCTTGTTCTTGTTCCTCCTCCTCCTTCTTCTTTTCTTGTTCTTCTTCCTCTTCCTTCTTGTTCTTCTTTCTTCTTGCTCTTCCTCTTCCTTATTGCTCTTCTTCGTCTTTGTCTTCCTGTTCTTGTTTCTCCTTCTTTGTCTTCTTCTTCCTTTTGTCTTTTTGTTGTTGTTCTTCCTCTTCCTTCTTGTTCTTCATCTTCCTTGTTGTTCTTCTTCTTCTTCTTCTAATTATTCTTCTTCTTCCTTGTTCTTCTTCCTTTTCCTTCTTATTCTTCCTTGTTCTTCTTCTTCTTCTTCTTCTTGTTCTTCTGTTGTTGTTGTTTTCACTCCACAGCGTTTCACAAGGCAGGGCGACAGACCGACGCCGTCCGAGTCCTGGAGCAGCTGACCCACAATGCGGTGGAGGAGAACCGGTTCAACGACGCCGGCTACTACTACTGGATGGTGTCCATGCAGTGTCTGGACATCGCCAGAGGTGAGACCCCAATCGTTTCACCTTTTCTTATCGTTTCCTCCCCGAAACGCATTCACAGTTCCCTCCTCATCCTCTCGGCTTCGTCCGCAGAAAGCGACGAGCAGAGGGACGAAATGCTGAAGAAGTTCGAGCGCTTTCAGCGCCTCGCTGAGCTCTACCACGTCTACCACTCCATCCAGCGCTACACGGTGAGAGCGCCACACTGTGAGAGCGCCACACTGTCAGCCCTAATCTTACTTAGCCAGACCAGACAAACGTGTTTGTGTGTGTGGGGGGGAGGGGGGGAGAGTGTGTGTGGGAGAGGGAGAGGCAGAGGCAGCCTGCCCTGTGAGTGGCTGTCAGTTTGAAAGCCCTGGGAAAAGGGTACCTGCTCTGTGGTTCAGGTTTCTGCTTTGGGTTCCACATTTAGATTTTTTTTTTTCTTCTTTTCAAATTGTATTTTTTTTTTTTAACATGCACGCTGACAGCCCGCCGCCTTCCTGCCCATTTTCTAATCAACCTTTTTTTCGTACTCGCATTTTCCTCGAGACCGCCGTGGCTTTCGACGAGGAGGAGGAGGAGGAGGAGGAGGAGGCCTGGCTCGGCGAGATTATGTCAAATTGATTTAGTGTATAGAAAATACCGAATACACGACGTGTGTTGGGTATAGCGAACAAACGACAGTCGAGGACGTAAAGTTTCAGACCACCGATTAAACTCAAGAAACCGCCGTTATTCAGCGTTATTCAGCGTTATTCAGCATTATTCAACTCTATTCAACGTTATTCAACTCTATTCAACGCTATTTAACACTAATTAACGTTATTTAACGCTATTCAACTCTATTCAACGTTATTCAACGCTATTTAACATTAATTAACATTATTTAACGCTATTCAACTCTATTCAACGTTATTCAACTCTATTCAACGTTATTCAACTCTATTCAACGTTATTTAACTCTATTCAACATTATTCAGCGCTATTCAACATTATTCAATGCTATTCTATGCTGTTCAATGCTATTAGCAAAATGTTTCACATTTAAAAAGTTGAGAATTCTCCGACGACCATTGCGACCGCAGCTCTGACCACGCCCTTCGTGCAACTACAGCCAAGAATGGTCCACTTCCTGAAACCTCCTACCCACCCCCCACCCCCCCGATCCCTATCGCCGTGGCAATCAGCCGCCTGATTGATCGTGATGACCACTTCACCAGCGGGTCTCCCACCAGCCCCTTTAACCCACTTACAAACCAGCACTCTCTGGTTATGAGCACTCAGCGGAGGGAACCTGGCCTGTGTCAGTGTGCTCGGTTTCAGCCCCCCCCCCTTCCCCCCCGCTGGGCTTCGGCTCACACCCCTGCAAACGGAGAGAGGCATCGCTGTGATCCAGACCAGAGCAGGAAGCCCTCCGTAATCTCACCTTAACTCTGGCGGGCAGGCGCGAACGATTTGAACCATCAGCTGGTGGAACCCAAGCGCCGTTCGTGATTGCTCTTAGACGTTCATCTTTTCCCCCTTTTTTCACACGTTACAGACGGCACGCAGCGATACCAGCCGGGTTGGAAACTTATTGTGTGAACACTACCGTTCAAAAGATTGTGTTCACTTAGAAATGTACTTATTTTTCAAAGAAAAGGCACTCTTTTTTAATGAAGATAACATTAAAATAATCATAAATACACTCTCTACATAGTTAGTGTGTAAATGACTATTCTCTGGTGTTAATGAAGTCTCTACAGAGGTGTGTAGAGGCCCATCTCCAGTGTTCTAATGGTACATTGTGTTATCGCCTTAGAAGACTAACGGAGGGGTAGAAAACCCTTGAAAACCCTTTTTATGTGAGCGCAGCTGAAAACAGTTATGCTGCTGAGAGAAGCTATAAAACTAGCCTTCCTTTGAGCGACAAGTGTGAAGAACAACATTAATATTTACAATATAAATCATTATTTATAACCTTGTCAATGTCTTGACTTTATCTTAATTAATTAATTTTGAAATTCATTTGATAAATAAGTGAGTTTTCATGCAAAAAACATGGAATTTTCTGGGTGACCCCCAACTTTTAAACCGTAGTGTACATATATTTTTTTCTTAAACCCGACCGAGCTGCGAGTGAAAACTGGAAAAAATAGAAAAGTCAACTCGGTGTAAAAAATAAGCTTCTCACAAGCCTCGATTCCCAATCTCCGGGATTAAATGTGATCTATTCACTCACCCCTAGACCTGCTTACCGCTCATATTACTGCTTCTGCACAAATATTTCTGGGATAAAGACTTTCCGCCCGCTAGCCATCGCTAAATCAAGCAGCATGTGTGTAAATAGCCGAATAGTTTCTGTGAGAAACTTTAAACCGCCCACATTTTTAGTCGAGACTAATATTCCCAATCCTTTCTTCTTCTCCTCCTCTCCAGGATGAGCCCTTCAGTTCCCACATGCCAGAGACGCTCTTCAACATCTGCAGATTCCTCCTGAACAACATCATCGCGGACAAACCGCGAGGCATTTATCAAGTGTATCCTTCCATTTGAGAAAGTAGTCCTTTTTATTTTTTATTTTTTTAAAGAAAACAGCGTGGGGGCAAAGACGGTGATGATAATGTGTCGGGGGAGGGGGGGTAGAAAACAGAAGAGTAGACCGCCAGTGAGGAAACCACGCTGCTGCTGAGAGAAAGAAAAGGGTTGATGAGGAGGAGGAGGAGGAGGAGGAGATGCAAGCAAGAGGCACATTCTCCGTAATCGAAACAAATGCTGTGATTAGTGAACTGTGTGCATTCGGATACACATACTAAAAAATGTGCTTTAATTTAAAAATAATACACACGCGAGGCCCTCAAGGAGGAATATGGGGCTGGGCAGCTGGGATCGGCTGCGGCGGAAAGGAGGTGCTCCAAAAACCTTAAAGTTAGATTTATAGCCCGAGAATAAAACTCGATGTTCGCAGAAAAACCTGCAATGAAAACAAGTTCCGCTGCAGGAGGACGCGGCCCCAGGCATGGAGCAGAGAGTGTGTGTGTGTGTGTGTGTGGGGGGGGCGGGGGCGCTGGAGAGTCTTCTGAGTGGAGAGGAAAGTGGAGGAGCGGTGTTGCGATGGGCCCTCTGAACAGCCCGTCTCCATGTAAATACACACAGGCAACCACTCCTCAATATGAAGGGCTTAAAATGACTTAAGTATAAATAAATAATTAAAGAAATGCATGAATAAATAAATAAATGTATAAATAAATAAATACAGGAATAAATAAATAAATGCTTAAATAAATGTATAAATGTCACGCATAAATAGAGAAATAAATAAATGAAGAAATACAGAAATGTAGAAATAGATTTATTTAATGATGTCTTGTTTAGGTATAACTTATATTGATTTATTCCTGTATTCATTTATTTATTTATACACTTATTTAAGCATTTATTTATTTATTCTTGTATTTATTCATACATTTATTTAAGCATTTATTTATTCCTGTATTTATTTATTTATACATTTGTTTAAGCATTTATTTATTTATTCCTGTATTTATTTACTTATACATTTATTTAAGCATTTATTTATTTATTCCTATATTTATTTATTTATACATTTATTTAAGCATTTATTTATTCCTATATTTATTCATGCATTTATACTTAAGTCAATTTAAGTCTTCCATACCTCAACTCGGACACAGAAATACAAGCACACACACACACACACACACACACACACACAGCGAGGCGCGTGTTCTCCTAGAACTGCGTCTGTTGATAACTGCTCCGCAGTGCCACTCCTCTGGTTCCCCTTCACCTGGCTCGCCTCCTCAGTCACACCTGGATCGCGCTGGCCAAGCAGAGTCGGGTTCTGGGCGCCTTCAAGCTGGCCCGGTTCTGCTACGAGACGCTGCAGCGGCTCTACGTCCCGTCTCGCTTCCTGGACGCCCTGGAGGTCGACATCCTCACCGTCCGCTCCAAGCCCTTTCACGACAGCAAGGTGCGTGTGTGTGTCTTTGTGTGTGTGTCTCTGTGTGTGTCTCTATGTGTGTGTGTGTCTCTATATGTGTGTCTCTGTGTATGTGTGTCTCTGTGTGTCTCTCTGTGTGTGTGTCTCTATATGTGTGTCTCTGTGTATGTGTGTGTCTCTCTGTGTGTGTTCAAGATTCAAGATTCAAGATGTTTTATTTGTCACATACACACACAGGGTGTGCAGTGAAATGAAAGTGGCAATGCTCAGCAGGAATGTGCAAGGGCAACAAGTACACACTATTTACAAATAAAAAACAACACAATATTTACAGTAAGTGTGTGTGTGTGTGTGTGTGTGTGTGTGTGTGTGTGTGTGTGTGTGCCTAAGAGGGGCAGTTGTGTGGGTCTATGTGGGGGTCCTGGTGAGGTCGGAGTTCACAATCCTGATGGCCTGAGGAAAGAAACTCCGTCTCAGTCTCTCTGTTCTTGCAGCGTGACTACGGAGGCGCCTGCCTGACCGCAGCAGCTGAAACAGTCTGTTGTTGGGGTGGTGAGGATCCTTCATGATCCTGCCGGCTCTGGTTCTGCACCTCCTGGTGTACAAGTCCTGCAGGGTGGAGAGTGTAGTTCCAATAGTGCGCTCAGCCGAACGCACTACTCTCTGCAGAGCCTTCCTGTCCTGAGCGGAGCAGTTGCCAAACCAGGCTGTGATGCTTCCTGTCAGGACGCCTCTACAGCTCCAGAGTAGAAGGACTGAAGGATCCTCTGGGAAACTTTAAATTTCCTCAGCTGCCTGAGGTGGTAGAGGCGCTGCCTTGCCTTTCTCACCAGAGTGTCTGTGTTCGTTGACCATGTCAGATCCTCGGTGATGTGGACTCCCAGGTATTTATACCGCTCACCCTCTCCACAGTAGTCCCGTTAATCCCCAGTGGTGAGTACGTCCTCTGTTGTTGTACCCTCCTAAAGTCCACAATCAGCTCCTTAGTTTTGGTGACATTCATGATGAGGCTGTTGTCCTGGCACCAGAGTGACAGATCAGCAACTTCCTCCAGGTAGGCCTTCTCGTCGTTGTCGGAGATCAGGCCCACCACCACTGTGTCATCCGCAAACTTGATGATGGTGTTGAGCTGAACCTGGCCACACAGTCATGTGTGTACAGGGAGTACAGTAGGGGCTGAGGACGCAACCCTGGGGGGATCCTGTGTTCAGGGTGAGGGATTTGGAGGTGTGTCTGCCCACCCTGACCACCTGTGGCCTGGCGGTCAGGAAGTCCAGGATCCAAGCACACAGGGGGGTGTTCAGTCCCAGCTCAATCAGCTTGCCGGCCAGTCTGGAGGGGACTATGGTGTTGAAAGCTGAACTATAATCAATGAACAGCAGTCTCACATAGCCCCCCCTCTGGCTGTCCAGATGAGAGAGTGTGGTGTGCAGTACCTGGGAGACAGCATCATCCGTGGATCTGTTTGGGCGATAAGCAAACTGCAGCGGGTCCATGGAGGAAGGGAGGAAGGGAGGAAGGCGAGGAAGGGAGGAAGGGAGGAAGGGAGGAAGGCGCAGATGTAGTCCTTTGTCTCTGTGTATGTGTGTGTCTCTCTGTGTGTGTCTGTGTGTTCCTCTCTGTGTGTCTGTGTGTGTCTCTCTGTGTCTCTCTGTGTGTGTCTGTGTGTGTGTGTCTCTGTGTGTGTCTCTGTGTGTGTGTGTCTCTCTGTGTGTGTCTCTGTGTGTGTCTCTATGTGTGTGTGTCTCTGTGTTCCTCTGTGTGTGTCTCTGTGTGTGTGTCTCTCTCTGTGTGTGTGTGTGTCTCTCTGTGTGTGTGTCTTTCTGTGTGTCTCTGTGTGTGTGTCTCTATGTGTGTGTGTCTTTCTGTGTGTCTCTGTGTGTGTGTCTCTATGTGTGTGTCTCTCTGTGTGTCTCTGTGTGTCTGTGTGTTCCTCTGTGTGTGTCTCTGTGTGTGTGTGTGTCTCTGTGTGTGTGTGTGTCTCTCTCTGTGTGTGTGTCTCTGTGTGTGTGTCTCTCTGTGTGTGTGTGTGTCTCTCTCTGTGTGTGTGTCTCTCTCTGTGTATGTGTCTTTCTGTGTGTCTCTGTGTGTGTGTGTCTCTCTCTGTGTGTATGTCTCTGTGTGTGTGTGTCTCTGTGTGTGTGTGTGTCTCTGTGTGTCTCTGTGTGTGTCTCTGTGTGTGTGTGTGTGTTTCTCTCTCTGTGTGTGTGTGTGTGTTTTACATTTGTAGATATACTTTATTGATGATAATGTACAATATGACATACAGGAATCAAAGAACAAGTATTTTAATTTGTTGTCAGTTTACAATAGTAAAGAAAAAAATAAAACGAAAAGTAAAGAAAGAAAGAAATGATACAAACAGAAAATAATAACAAAGGAAAAACAAAATT
>NC_079396.1:25374185-25391685 GCF_029220125.1 Pseudoliparis swirei
GCTTTAAAAAACAACAACAACAACAAAAAACATAACACGTTTTTAAAGCACATCAGCTCGCCTCCTGCTCCGCGATGAAAGGCGTGGTGGTGTTGATGGAAATCCGCAGGTACGTCCCGGAGGGAATGCAGTGTTCCTGCGGGATCGACTACTACACTCCCAAGCCCGAGATCGGCAACACCTCATTCGTCATCTATATGTTCGTCCTCCATTTCTCGATCCCCCTCTTCATCATCTTCTTCTGCTACGGTCGCCTCCTCTGCACTGTGCGAGCGGTAAGACGGAACACCACTGGGAAAATATTATTAATAAGGATGTGATACCTTTGTTCATCCTTGAGGAAAACATCTTTATATATATATTAATTTATATATATATATATAAATTTATATTTATATATATATATATATTTTATATATATATTTATTTATGTATACACATTTATACACGATATAATTAAATGTATAACTATATATATATATTCTTATATATTTATAATTATCAATGGATATATAAATATATGTATTTATATATATTTTATATGAATTTGTGAATATATTTTTATATGTATATAATATACATATATATGTATATATATACACACATTTATTTGGGTATATGAATAAGTGAATATATTATATATAATTAATATATATTTTATGTGAATATATTTATATATATATGTATAAAATATATATACACTTTTAAAAATATGAATCTATCTATATATATATATATATCTTACCGTTCTCCCCTCCACAGAGAGGTTATCAGAGTCTCTGGAGGGATTTAGTGGCTCAAGGACATTTCAGGAGGGCAGCTCTCTGCCAACATGGCAGCTTATACCCGGGTCCTCCAGCTGCCTCATGCCCGCATTAATCATAGTAGAACATCGATAATGTATTAGTCATGAATAATACAAAAAAGACATTTCTTTCTTTCTTTTTTTAAAAAGACTAACAAATAAATGACAACGTGACACAACATTTCATAGTATCGACACGCCCAACCTCGGCCCTAGATGCCGCCATTCGTGTTTTCACATCGGCCGCCATAGTTCTCGCCACGCTTGGCACTCGGGAGAAAGTTGCAGTTGGTTGCAATCTGCAACGTGACCACTAGATGGTGCCAAATCACACCGCTAGCCTTTTTAAAGAGATGGGCGTTTCTAAAAGGTTTCAGACGAGAGGGTGAAAACAGGAATATGAGGTGAATATGGGACGAGTAAAATAGTAAAAGTGTAAACATTTTCTGGAAGAAACCCGAAATAAAAGTATAACTCTGAATATGAGCATAATATGTCCCTTTTTAAAGGGGTCGCTCGAAGTGATGAATTATCATCTAAATGTGGAGCTCCCCTTGACTTTAAAGAACGTATTTGGCAGTCTTGAGCTGGTTTTGGAAGCTACATTTTTATATTTCCCTCAGTTTGCTGCTCCCGTGTGTCAGAATACAGAGCTGACACGTGAGAGC
The DNA here is from genome assembly GCF_029220125.1 of Pseudoliparis swirei. Lineage (NCBI taxonomy): Eukaryota > Metazoa > Chordata > Actinopteri > Perciformes > Liparidae > Pseudoliparis > Pseudoliparis swirei. The sequence continues at coordinate 25,375,659 of NC_079396.1, forward strand.
AACAAACCACGGGGACAAAAACAGCTCAAAGCGGGTGAAACATGACTCCAAAGTAATAAATATATTAATTAATAACCGCTGGATCTGTAAATATGCAACTGTTTTCAACAAGCTGCCTTTAGAAAGGCGGTAATATGAAGCGTTGTGTTCTCAGCGTGTCTGCTGCCCCCGTGTGGCCAGAAAGAAAACATTGAAGCGCCACGCTTTTTTCTATTGTAAAATTCTTAATCTGCAATTCAACCCATAAATTACAGATCTTCATAAGTAATTGGAGATTTAATCGTGAAAAAATAAGTTGTTTAATATTACCGCTGTGTTAAAAAAATAAATATATATTACAGATGTAAACAAACCGTCAACCACCCTTCAATTGGCCCTTTTTAATAAGTTAATAACCGTGTGTGTGTGTGTGTGTGTGTGTCCGCTCCCAGGCGGCAGCCCTGCAGCAGGAGTCTGAAACCACCCATCGGGCGGAGAGGGAGGTGACGCGCATGGTGGTCGTCATGGTGATCGCCTTCCTGGTGTGCTGGGTGCCCTACGCCATCTTCGCCAACCAAGGAGCCGAGTTCGGACCCGTGTTCATGACGGCGCCGGCCTTCTTCGCCAAGAGTTCTGCTCTGTACAACCCGGTCATCTACATCCTGCTGAACCGACAGGTGAACATCCCTTTTTTTATATTTGTAAAAACATTTTTAAAGGCCTCCTCTACGACCTTAATTACCTTTTGGGTCTTTTTTTTTATGAGGTCCTATACTATGTTTTTCGGGTGGTCTGTTCTTGTTAAAAGCCGAGTCTCCGGAAAACCCTCGGAGGGGGGGATTTATTTTCCATCCAACTGCACCCAAAGGTCAACTAAATAGATGTTGGAGGTCAAAGGTCAAGGTCCCCATGGACCGCACATCTGTCACATTATCATGAGATGTCGAGGGAAGCGCCGTGAGCGAATTATTATGAACATTTGGACTCAAACATGAATCGATTTAGACGTTGGCAATCAAAGGTCAAGGTCACCGCGACCTTCACGGCCCTCAGGATGTCTCAGGAACGCCACGGACGCGTTCCACTTGCACTTAAAGGATGAACCGACTAAAATGCGGAGGTGTAATGTCACCGCGACCTCACTAAAAATATATATATATATGAGACACTTTTTACTGCAACATTCTTCAATTCATGACTTTCTATTAACTTTTTCGTAACATGACTATTTGGACATTTCTATATATATGGTGTTAGTGTGCATTGACATGTGTAAACAGATGGACCTGAACAGGGAGAGGCCGGCGGCGTGTATGATTTGATGTTTAAATAAATGCCTGTATTGATGTGATATCGGGGGGGGGGGGGGGGGGCTGTTTAGATTATTGGGTTTAGATCTCGTGGAAGTCGTTCTGTGTCCTGCAATAAAAACAAAAGCTAAATGTCTGCATTACTTCACGAGAACTGTTTTTTTGTTTTTTTACGAGGTTCTCCGAGACGTTCCAGATGGCGCCGCATCTCAAAAAAACATCATCGTCATCATCAGACACGTCAGAAACCCTAAATACTGTAATTTATTACACAAACTCTTTGACAGATCATTTGGCATCATGAATACGGTCTCTCCGTTACATCGAGCTCACGTCGTTTCGTCGAGAAAAAAAACAACGTGAAATTCCTTCGTTAACGCCGGAGTTTTGACAAGACTTCTGGCGTTTATATCTCCCTCCTCTTCCTCCTCCTCCTCCTCCTCCTCTCGTCGGGTCGTAATGTCCGGAGGGTCACCTGAGTTCATCGTCGCGGTCCTTTCTCGCTCGTCCTGATGAACCGGCTCGTTTTAAAGGCATTTTTTCCCCCTCCTTTTCTTTTTTTAAACATCTATAAATATTGCTATGGACATTATAATACAGTACAGTGCATCGTTGGCTCGTTCCCTTCAGGAAATAAAAAAAACAATAAAAACAATAAAGGGTTCAGTGCGTTAAGATGGCCACCAGGGCTTTTACCGCGGGTCCCCGGTAACTGTAAAAGACATCCAGGAGAAGCCCCTCCCCCTCTCCGAGCCAGACTGGAATTATGTGTGGAGGAAAGAAAGAAAAAAATGGCTCGGCATTCCCAAATCAGCGGGAGGGGGAGGACACCTCGCAAAAATGTGCGGCGCTCGACACGTTAAAGGTTCCTATGCCACTTAATAGTTTTGGGTGGGGGGGGCTCAGGCCTCGCTGCAGCACTCGTAGATGTTGTCCTCCACGAGGGCGATGACCTGCTCGAACTTGTGGTGCAGCTGGGTGCGCCGCGCCGTGGGGTTGGCCTCCAGAGCGACCACCACCTGGGGGGGGGGGGGGAGAGAGAGAGAATAATGAGACACGGGCTTTCAGTGGAGGCCGAGCGTTCATGCGTCCGGGAAAAGGGAGGAAAGTTGAGCGAGAGGACGAAGAGAGAGAGAGAGAGGGACGAGGGAGAGAGAGAGGGAGAGGGTGGGGAGAGTACCGAGAGAGAATAGGCAATCAGGGGGCCATTCACACAGAGTCTCAGTCCAGGGAGTAAGGGGGGGGGGGACAGGAGACGTGAAGCAACAACTTAAAGGTGATGAGGATGATGAGGATGATGAGGGTGATGATAACGAGCACGCCGTTTGGGAAAGGTGTTCGTATGGCTGTTTTGTTTTTTGCGGTCGGCTACATCTACAGTCGAAGCCCGGCTATGAAACTTAATCATGAGATTTGGGGGGGGGGGGGGCATCTAATCTGACATCTACCGCTCAGCCTGCCTCCTCTCACCTGGCTCCTGTATCTCTTGGCGTACTTGTAGATCTCCGACAAGGCCAAGTTGGTGTTGAATTCATTTTGGTATTTCTGCAGAACGACGAGAGAGAAACGTCTGTTAGAGGTGTGTGCGTGTGCGTGCGTGTGTGTGTGTGCGTGCGTGTGTGTGCTCACTCTGGACTCCTCCGCCAGGTGAGCGTTCATCTCCTGCTCGCTGAGCGGCGCCATGTCCTGGATCTGCTGGTAGTAGCTCTGCACCCTCTTCTTGTACTCGGGGATCTCCTTGGCGTACAGCAGCTTGTTGGTGGGGGAGTCCTGAAACAACAACAACAACACAGTCCTCAAACAACAACAACAACAACACAGTCCTGAAACAACAAAAGTTTTCATCTTTTGAAAAAATTGCCGCGTGAGATTAATGAACTGGACTTCCTCAGTGAGGCCACAAGCGGTCCGAGTCGGCAACAACACCTCGAGCAGCGTCACTCAGCACAGGGGCCCCACAGGGCTGTGTGCTCAGGCCCCTGCTCTTCACCCTGCTGACTCACGACTCATAGTGAACACAGCTGGTCAGATCATTGGTGCCCCACAAGACATTTACACCACCCGCCTCACCCGGAGAGCGACCTCCATTGTGAATGACACCAGCCGCCCTGCACACAGTCTGTTCTGGAGAAGGTGTAGGAGCCTCCGTTGCCGCACCACCAGACTCAGTAATGGCTTCACACACCAAGCTGTCAGGAAGCTACATTCTCTCCCCTCACTCCCCCCAGCCATCTCCTCCAGTCTGACAGGAAGCTGAAAATCCCCCCGCCCCCCTAAACAAAATCACTCAAAACTCTGCACTTTAATCACTTGTATTCACTTGTCTAAAATTATATTACGTATTTATATATATATAGTATTTATATATATAGTATTTATAACAACTGTACGTGAATCTTTATCTTTATGTTTACTTAGTATTAGGAAATGTCTTGTCTTATCTGTTGTGCCTGTGCACTTTTATATGTTTCACCGTGGGAGAGTGGGAAACGTCCGATCGATTCCTTTGTATGTCTAACATGTGAAGAAATTGACAATAAAAGCTACTTACTTAAAAAGTAAGTGGGTCAGTGTGGCTCTGGATTAAATGTGAGAGAGACTTTTATTAAAAACTTTTATTTATCAAATGAATTGAAAAATGAATATAAAATATAGGGAGGATATATATAGTGATTCATGATTTTTATTGTAAATATTAATGTAGTTCTTGTGGCTCAAAGGAAGGCGAGTTTTAGAGCTTCTCTCAGCAGCATAACTGTTTTCAGCTGCGCTCACATAAAAAGGGTTTTCTACCCCTCCGCTAGTCTTCTAAGGCGATAACACAATGTACCACTAGAACACTGGAGATGGGCCTCTGCCAGGCATGAGAATCCCTCACCTTTTGGCGAAATTCGCCGTTTTGAAACCAAAATAGGTGACTTACGTGAATCTTGTAGATCCGAAGAGTTTTTGTTTTGGGGTAGGGGGGGGGGGTCGATTGGCCGGCCGGCGTTTATGAGATTGGAGTGGAACACGGAGAAAATGTTACGTGGTGCTCTTCGCAAGAAAACATCTTTGATGGGCGTGTCGCGTCTCGGCCAATCAGCGTCAAGATGTCTTCAGCGTTTGGTGGTTCGGGTTAGCTTGAATGTTAGCCGCTACATCTGCTGCTGTCGCGCTGCACGGCGTAGCGATGCTAACAAAGTACCGTATGTTGAGAGCGATGTGATTTAGCATATCTTTAGTATCAATACTTCATTAAAAGAGCGATCAGAGCTGCGCTGCTCCGTGTCGAGCTGTCTGCGCTCAGAGAGAGTGGCGGTAAGTGGCGGAATTTTTGAGTCTTCGGCTTTAAAAATAAAAATAAAAAAAGATGCCAGAAGTGAAATGTTTAAGTTCTTTGTCTCCAATGCAGACAGTCTGATGAACTGTGTTTCCTCTGGTCAGATACAGACTGACGGCCTCATAGTGGATCATCAATGCTCTGACGGCTCCATGGAGTTTCATTCATATCTGGCTGTATTAATACTCATATTACTGCCATTTGTTAAGTGTTGAAAAAGTTGGTAAAAAGTGAACCATACGGATGTTTTATTTATGACTGTTATAGATAAATATAGCAGTCTCGTATTTATGGTATACTGTTTTTATGGTATTGTATCAGTAGATCATTTTGACTTGGTCATTTTATAAGTAGCTCGTTGGTTGACCATATTATATACAATGACAATTTATGACTATTATTATTATAGGCCCGATCACTGACTTGGTGTCAGAATGGAGGACCTATAGCCCCCCCCCCCCCACCCCCGCGCCTATCCTCTCCTTTTTCACCCCTGACCCGTCTTCATGCCCGTCCACACACCTCTGGAGAGACTTCATTACACACCAGAGAATAGTCATTTACACATTCACTATGTAGAGGATTTATGATTCATTTAATGTTATCTTCATTGAAATAAACAGAGCTTTGAAAAATAAGGACATTTCTAATTTCTCTCTCTCTCTGCACAAGGTAACTTCCTGCGGCTCGCCCATCTGCCCGGTAACCCCCCGGTACCCCCCTCCCCCACTCATGTGACCCCGTGGCCCTCCTCGCCTGCATCTCGCCAGATAAAAAGGGTTTCCGTGGAAACGGCGAGCGTCGTCGCCGCCTCTCTCTCTCTCTCCTTCACCATACTGCGCTCCTGCTAATCCAGACCCCGTACCCTTCACTGGCCTGTCCCCAGGCCATCACACACACACACACACACACACACACACACACACACACACACACACACACACACACACACACACACACACACACACACACACACACACACACACACACACACACACACACACACACACACACACACACACACACACCTGTCAACAACCCGGTGTGTCATGCCAGTCTCCTTGACCTACAGGACCTGACGGACGGGGGAGGGGGGGGGGGGGGGGGTCCTGCACCTGCGAGCAGAAGCGTGTAAATCAGAACGCGGCGCCCTCCGGGGAGGAAGCCGGGCGGAGGGAAGACAGGAAGCAGAGTCAGGGTCACGCCGTCTGAGGGGCGGGACGGACCCGTGAGCGGCGAGGACGTTGACAAGCAGGCGCTCACAGACAGATGCACGCCTGAGCGCACACACGCACACACACACACACACAGCAGAAAAAGAGATCCCCGGTGCTCATGACCTTGGATCCGCCAACTCGGCTGAAATAACATGAGGAGAGGTAGATGGAGATGACAGGCTGAGGTGTGTGTGTGTGTGTGTGTGTGTGTGTGTGTGCCGGAGGTGAAACGGACCCCGTGTCAGAAGTTTGACTCTTAAGTCATAACTGGTTTTTATGGCCGTACGACTTTTACTTTATTTTAACGATACGTTATATTTTTTATCTCATTCATGACATTTGATTCCGCGACAGTTTCACGACCTGCGGGATCATTGACTTCATTTTAACGGGATCGCTTCATGACCCTCACGATGAATGTTATGACGAACGATGACGCGACAGAGAAAAGATAATTATGACGCGCAATGACTTTCTGAACTGACGTGTTTTCTTTGGAAAGGAATGAACTCACACACACTTTAAAACTATAAACTATATTGTGTTCAGTCTCTCCACCGCGGTCTGGGGGCCACTCTGGGGGCCACTCCTCACACTGAGGCAGTTTTTGGACATTTTTCTGACGAACGTCTGCAGAATCACTTCACATTTGGCACAAATGTCCACTTTGGAATGGAGTTCCACGGACAGGAGAGAGAGAGAGAGAAAGAGAGATGGAGAGAGAGGAACGAGAGAGACAGAGAGAGAGAGGGAGGGGAGAGCAACGAGAGAGAGTGATGGAGAGAGAGGAACGAGAGAGACAGAGAGAGAGAGCAACGAGAGAGAGTGATGGAGAGAGAGGAACGAGAGAGAGTGATGGAGAGAGAGATGGAGAGAGAGGAACGAGAGAGAGAGAGAGAGGGAGGGGAGAGCAACGAGAGAGTGATGGAGAGAGAGAGATGGAGAGAGAGGAACGAGAGAGACAGAGAGAGAGAGCAACGAGAGAGATGATGGAGAGAGAGGAACGAGAGAGAGTGATGGAGAGAGATGGAGAGAGAGGAACGAGAGGGACAGAGAGAGAGAGCAACGAGAGAGAGGAACGAGAGAGTGATGGAGAGAGAGGGAGGGGAGAGCAACGAGAGAGAGTGATGGAGAGAGAGAGATGGAGAGAGAGGAACGAGAGAGACAGAGAGAGAGAGCAACGAGAGAGAGTGATGGAGAGAGAGGAACGAGAGAGAGTGATGGAGAGAGAGATGGAGAGAGAGGAACGAGAGAGACAGAGAGAGAGATGGAGAGAGAGGAACGAGAGAGACAGAGAGAGAGAGGGAGGGGAGAGCAACGAGAGAGAGAAACGAGAGAGAGATGGAGAGGAAGGAGATGGAGAGGAACGAGAGAGAGAGAGAGAAAGGGAGGAGAGAGGAAATAGAGAGATGGAGAGGAATGAGAGAGAGAGGGGAAAGGAAAGAGAGACGAGAGGAAATAGAGAGATGGAGAGGAAAGAGAGAGGAGAGGAGAGAGGAAATGGAGAGGAAAGAGAGAGAGAGAGAGGGGAGAGGAGAGAGGAAATAGAGAGATGGAGAGGAAAGAGAGAGGAGAGGAGAGAGGAAATAGAGAGATGGAGAGGAAAGAGAGAGAGAGAGGGGAGAGGAGAGAGGAAATAGAGAGATGGAGAGGAAAGAGAGAGAGAGAGAGGGGAGAGGAGAGAGGAAATAGAGAGATGGAGAGGAATGAGAGAGAGAGAGGGGAGAGAGTGAGGGAGGGGAGAGGAGAGAGGAAAGAGAGAGAGCCCACCAGCGTCTCTCACCTTGCCCAGCTGCAGGTCGGACACGGAGCAGGCGTCGATGAAGGCCTGGGCGATGACGGACAGACAGGCGTCCATGTGGTCCGTCTTCTCGATGTCGAACACGAACTGAGGATTCTTCAGGATGTTCACCCAGAAGCGCAGCGGCAAGCTGAGGGCCACGAGGACGAGGGCAACACGTTAGAGCCACACGAGTCACACACATGAGACAACAACAACAACAACAAGAGTAAAGATGACAGAACAACAACCGACGATACGAACAATGAGGACAGAAAAACAGGAGCCGTCATGAGTCGTCATCCTCCATATTGAACGAGAACATCTGTATTCATATCACTCTTACCACCATTTTATTTTCATCTCATCCAGGCTACCGGGACTCTCCCCAAAAAAAGAAAGAAAGGGTAGAACAGAATTCCAGAACAGGAAACCGTCATAAAAAATGAAATCCTGCCGACCCGCCGCTTCACAGTCATTCGGGTTTCCGGCATCGTTCTCGCCAAGAACATTCCCAGATCGTAGAGTTCTCACCTGTTGGTTTTCCAGATGTGCAGCGTGTCGGGGTCATGGATGCCCCGCTTGTCCGCCTGCTCCTCCAGGAAGTCAAAGAAGTACTTGATGGCCAGAGGGGGGCGATCCGGAGGGATGCTGAAGATGGCTTGAAAGAGGTCATCCAAGAACTTCTGAAGAGTTCCCTGCGGGAGGAAATAGGAGGAAGAGGAAGAGGAAGAGGCGTCTCAATACGGCTCCCGGGGCCAATATGGGGGTCATGAAAACCAAGACGTGGTGCCTCACCTTGGTGGACAGCAGGCGCGTCAGGTAGATCTCGGGCAGCACCTTCTTGCGGTGGCTCGGCCTGTGCGACCTCTTGTGATCCGAGAGGTCGTCGTGATGCAGGACCTGGGGAAAGGTCGAAAGGTCAACGCGCGGCACACGAGTTGAAGCAATGAGACCCCCCCCCCCTCCTGGATGAATGCTCCTCCATCTCAGCCGGCTCTGCTTCCTTCATTAGACACACGATCCAGAAACCACATGGGGGGGGGGGGAAGTGATGGAAGATCGGAAGTGTGTTTTACTTTCTCTCCGACGTGCTCACGCAAGTCTAAATAGGGGGGGGGGGCAGGGGTGAAAAGTAAAGGAGACGCCCCCCCCACACACACACACACGTGTCAGAAGCGTCCTCTTAAAGCCACTCGGCCGGAAAATTGTGTTTCCCGAGAAACTCATTATTTTAAAAGTCCAAAGGGAAACTCCGTATCTCGGCCCGACGTTTATAAAAGAGCTTAAGCGGCATTAGCGCTGCCATGTCCTCTCAGCAGCCCCCCCCCACACACACACACACACACACACACACACACACACACAGGAGGAGCTCTGCTCATAACCCCCAGAGACATTATGAGGAGATACTCACCAAGTGTACATACTTCTCCGTATCCAGATCTTTAACTAAGGGGAGAGAGAGAAAAAATAAATATATATATATATATACACCCGGCATGAGACAATGTGCAATCAGCAGGGTGGAGACCTGAGAGGAGGAGAGGAAGACGGGATGAGGGAGCGTGACAGATAGGAGAGAAACAAGAGAAACCAGAGGAGGGAGATTGACAGGAGGGCGGAGGAGATGGAGGACATGCGGAGAGGAGAAAGTGATTAAGGTTGGACCGCGGGCCGGCTGGGGAGGGCGAGCCGTCTGAGAGAATGAAAGAGAAAGATTACGAGTGAAAGGAGAGAGAGAGAGAGAGAGATTAGCGGAGACAGAGACACACCGAGTCTGTGATTGGCCCTGGAGCCGGTGTGATGTGATGGTGATGCTCGGCCGGCGCCAGGAAAGAGCATCAAACCTCACCTGCTTTATATATATATATATATATATATAGATCTAAAAACACTCGTAAAGACACATTTTAAAGTATATTATCGTACACACACACACTCACACAGCGTCGTGAGTGTGTGTTCTCGGTCCAGACCCACACCGCTGATTACAGGCCGGCTGGACGGTGTTTTATATCAGCCAGGGAGCACGACAGGCTCACAACCCCCCAACCTCCCCCTCCCCCCTCGACGCCTTTTGAAGCCGGAGCCAGGTTTGGTCCACCTAAGTCTATTTTTGGCCCGGTGTGAACGAGGCGGGAGTTGTTGTTCTTTCTTCTTCTTTCTCTTTGATGGCTGCCGATTACGTCACAAGGCAGAAACCCCGAAGACGGAGGAGCCGACGGAGCGCGTTGAGGCAGCTGCACGCAAACTCTCATCCGTCAACGGGCGGAGCGGCCATTACATTCCCCCGGGGGTCGAGGCTGCAAACAACGGCCCCCCCCCCCACACACACACACACACACACAACGAGCTGACATCCTGCTAATGGAATACATCTATAAGGGAGAAAAGGAGCTGCTGATGAAGAGGGAGCTGCTGATGAAGAGGGAGCATGGCTCCTGATGCAAAAGGCGGGAGTGTGGTGATTTATTGGGTGCGAGCGTGTTAAGGTGTTACCCCCCCCCCCCCACCGTGTGTTTGGGGGGTTGGGAGGATGTGTTGGTTTCCATGTGTGTTTACACGAGTGTATCGTGTTCCTCGTGATCAACAGAGCGTGTGGGAATCGAGCGACCGCCTGTCTTCCTCCGGGTGTGTGACAAAGCGACGGGGCGCGTGTGTGTGTGTGTGTGTGTCTGTGTGTGTGTGTGTGTGTGTGAGACGTACCTCTCCCCAGGGTGTTGTCTCTCTTGTCTCTCATGGTCATGGCCAGCGACGCCCCCTCTGGGATCTGTGAGGGGAGGGAAGACGAGAGATGACAGAGGGCACGGGGTCAGCATGGGCGCCAGAACAACATCGTTAAGCGTGCCCTCTAGGAGAGTGCAGTGTGGAGGGGTGCGCGTGTGTGTGCGTGTGTGTGTGTGTGTGTGTGTCCGGGTGCCTGGCTGGACTCGTTAAAGTCAACCTGTGGTGAAACGGATTGGACAGCCCGGCCGGTGAACCCAGACTGTCGGGACGCGCTGCAGCTCACGGCTCAGCAGAGCACTTAGCAGCACAGGTAAAGGGTCAAAGGTCGAGGGTCGCCGGGCAACCGTTTACTCATGCACGAGTGAATGTAGACATAAACAAACAAACACACGGAGGCATTCTTATGGGTTGTCTTCATTTTACTTGTTGCTTGCTTATTTAAATTTTTTTTATCAATTAGTGTTTGTTTTAATTGCAAATGATTATTTGTATAATAATTTGCAAAAAACAAATAGTTATATCTATATATATATATTTATAATAATAAATATATATTGGTTATTTCTCTCTATATATATATATGTGTGTAGAAAAATAACCAAGCAATATATTATATATATATATAAATATAAAACAAATAATTATATCTACATATATTTATAATAATAAATATATATTGGTTATTTCTCTCTCTCTCTCTATATATATATATATATATGTGTAGAAAAACAACCAAGCAATATATTATATATCAGTATTTTAAAAAATGATTATACTTTTTTTTGCAAATTATTATTATTAGTGGTACTTTAGTACATTTAATAAATATGTAATATTTATTGAGTCGGTCTTCTTTTTTTGTGAAAAACCCCCCCACACTAGACGCAAATTATGATTTAGTTTGTTTAAACGTGACTGCAGTAGATCTCTAAGTTAGAAGTTGAAATAAACATAAATCCCTTAAGTCCACAGCGCTGTAAATGAACAAGTAATTAATTATGTATTCATGAAAGGTTTTTACTCACGACAACCATCATGTTTTTGTTGCTAATCGCCGTCACAAATACAAATACACTATCTGCACAACGATGGTACAAACGCAGCAGCTGTGCAGCAGAGAAACATCGCACAACAACAGACGCACACAAAGAGAGCCACACGGACACCCAGGGACACCATTTACAAGGAGTTCTCACCTCCAACACCCCCCACCCTTCCCCACTGTGGCTGTTACACTAGCGGGGATGTCCAGGCACACCATAACACCTACCACAGTGGTCTCACACACACACACACACACACACACACACATATATAACACACACCTGGTAATGGGACACAGTGTTGAGTTTCTTCCTGCCCTCTTCCATCACTGAGGACTTATCCAGGTCCTGCAGCAGCTTACTGTTGCTGCCAGAGTCAAACCACTCTGCAGAAAGGGGGGGGGGGGGGGAATATTAGACAATTTCATCCTAAATTTGGAGAAGATTATGCGAGACAAAAGGGCAGCGGTGCTCCGACTCTCCCGTGTCGCGACCCCGTGGAAATATTCATGCGCCATTAATCAAATCAGCTCCGCGGGCTCCTGCGGCTTCTCTTCAGTTTTCTTTTCTTTTTGTCGAAAGCAATAACTCTCTTTTGTGATTACGACCGGTACACTCTGCCCGACGCATTCTGTCATTTATTATATTGCCCCCTCGGGTTAGTTGAGCTTCACGAGGAGGAGAATTGACCTTTTTTTTTTCTTTTGCAAAAGGAGATTACTAGGGGGGCCGAGAGAGAGGGAGGAAAACGAATAATCAGAAGGAGATGTGCTCCTCACCCAGGTCCACGTCCTCCGCTCGGGGCCACTGGGAGAACGGCAGGTTCTTATAAAAGGCCTCCAGGATTTTCTCCTTCACCTGGCAGACCGTGTCCGTGTTCATGACCCTGACGGGCAGCGAGTCCATGCCGCAGCACTGGAAGGACACGTTGATGTTCTGCGAGACAAAAAAAAAAAAAAAAGGAGACGGCGATCCCGAAACTTTAGAAAAAACGTTATTGAAAAGCGCGAGGTCGACATTGCCGCCACTCGAGAGAAAGAGAAAGGACGGCGCTCCGAGTGCGCGTGAGAGCGGACCTGCGGCGTGGCCTCGATGTTCTCGCGCAGCAGCCACTCCTCGTTGAGCGTGTAGCGGGCCTTCCCCGTGATGGCGTCGATGGAGCCCTTGTTGATCTGCTGCTTGATTGCACACAGCAGCAGGAAGAAAGGCTCGCCCACCGTTTCCTGGAGATCACGAAAGAGAGAGAGGGGCGGAGTCAGAACATCTCTTTTCACGAAGCCTTCTTCCTCACGACTTCCCCCCCCCCCCCCCCCTCCGAGCATCACCTTGAGGTCGCTGTACATGCAGATGGACATCCAGTTGGTGAGCATCTTCTCCACGACGGACTCGGTGCGCCGCAGCATCAGCTTGGGGTTCTTGGAGGCCGAGGCGTCGATCAGGTCCACCAGCAGGTCCTTCATGATGCTGGTGTAGTACTCCAGCTTACCGTGGAGGGCGATGGTGAGCAGAGACGCCAGGCTGCATCTGAAGGGTGGAGGAGGGAGGGGAGGGAGGGAGGGAGGGGAGACAGATGAGCAAAAACAGACACGGCCTCGTCAGCGCCGGTGGTCAGTGGAGGGTTAATAATAACAACTACAGTACAGTACAGCAACAACAACGAGAACTCGTCCCCCCTCCCCCCACACACACACAGCACCTTGACTGCACAGACAAAATAAAGGAGTGATGTAATGCAGGGAGTGTCTGGGAGAGTGAGTCCAGAGGTTTCAGGGGTTTCCCTAACAAAGCCCCTTTAATCCGGGAGAGAGGGGCCGACGTCCGTCACCGACGCCGTGCCGGGACCAGGATGTGTGTGTTTTTTTTTTGTGGGTTTCGGGGATTTTTTTCTTCTCCACAATGACTCGGCCGGTTTACGGAACATCGGAATCCGAAAGAAACCGCGACGCTGGAGCCGTAAACAGTGAAGATGCTTCTGTATATATAATCGAATGCAATCAAAAAACCCATACAATAAATACATATAAATAATATTACTTTTTGAATCTAATTATACCATCATTACATTTTTATGGCATACTATAACAATTTGTATCGCATACTATACTCTTACTGGTTTTTCTATAAAATGTTATGAAGTTATTTTTAAAGCATACTTTACCAGCTTTTATTCACTTTAAAAAATAAATAAAAATATCCCATAATATATATGTACATACATTATATATATATATATTCTACTAGGAAAAAATATATATAATTATCCCTTTGGCTGTTTAAGTGATAATCTGTTTCAAATATATTAATAAAAACAAATATAGAATATTGAAGCTTCAAAGCACCTCTCGGATAGCATAATACAAAATAATAATTAAAAAAATAAAATAATAATATTTGTCGTCAACTGTTAAATTATTGGGCAACTATTCTGTCGTTTTTTTAAAGAGAAAAAGTTTTTTTTAAACTCAGATTCCAGCTGCTTGAATGTGTTATTCTTTCTTTCTTTCGTCTTCTGAGACAATAAACTGAGACACTGAGGACGTCCTCTGGTGCTCTGGGACACTTTACAGATCCCACGACTAATTTACAAAATAATAAATGAATTAAATCGACAACAAAAATAAATTGCGGCCTCACGTAACAACAACAAAAAGCACAAATCTGAGCGTTTCGCCGATTTAAAAATGTCCCTTTTCTTTCTTCCCGGTCGGCGTGCTCACCTGTCTCGCACTGCGAAGTCCTTCTGCTGCTCCAAGGCGTGGACGAACGTGACCAGGAAGTGCTTGTTGTTGAGGAGCGTGGCGAACATGGTGATGCCCTCCTCCACGTTGGGCTTCGTCGCCTTGTTGGTGACCTTGAGGTAGAGACCAAAAACAAGTTATTTTATTTCACCTCGACTACATCACACACACACACACACACACACACACACCTGCTGCGCCCGGCCTGATCTCGTATTCCACCGCCTCATCGAGTGAACACCTCATCCTTCTATCGCACCGCCCTCCTCCTGCACCTTCAGCCCCCCCCCCCCCTCTCCGCTCCCCGACCGTGCGCGATTGCCTCCGGAAAAAAGAATGTGCCGACTCGACTTAACGAGCGCGCGGCCGATCCGCGGGCGCCGCTAAGCAGCCGGCGAGATGGAGCCTTCCCTCTGGACCGCCGCCGCATGGTGCGGGTGAGCCGTGTGACAGAAGGAGAACAGGGGTGTCCATTAAGATAAATGCCCGCCCGCCAGATTTATTTGCTGTGACCTGGAAAACACTTCCTGGGAAGACGGTGCGGATCCAAGGCACTTCATCACCGCCCGACAGCCCCCCCCCCCCCGCCGACCCAAAACCCACCGCCGCTTTACCCGCACACACACACGTAGGTGTGGGAGTTTTGTGAACGTGCACGCTACCCCTCTCTCCCACGCTCTTCTTTATAGCCTTCACTCCCATCCGCCCCTCCATTTAAATTTTTTTTTTTTTTAAACACACACACACACACACACTAGAAAAATGGATTTCGATGAAAAGCATACTGTTCGGTGGATCGAGAGCCAGTGGGAAGGAAGTGTGTCGCTCGACAAGCTCACTAGAAACCACCGAATGAGTTCACACACACACACACACACACTACTACATTACTCATCAACAGCGGGCCCCACTGTGTCACCTCGACAAGCGTCAGTGTGACCCAGTTGAGAAGAAGAAAGAAGGAGCCCGGTGGAACCGGCCTAACGGCGTTAACCCTTCACCTTCCAGTCCTGCAGCAGCGGGTGGGTCTCCGGCAGCACTCGGGGGCCCAGGCCGTTGTTCTCGTAGGTGGGCTGCACCAGACTCTTCTCGTAATCCGAACACATCTGGAAACGTACAATAGCATATTTACAGAACGTTAAAACAAAACAAAAATACAAATAAAACAACCCAAGAGGGAGATAGGATAGACAGGGGGAGGGGGAGGGAGGGGGGAGTCGGCCTTGAGACCTGTGAGGTAATACTGCAGTCTGGACCCAAAGGGCCCAGAACAGCCCCCCCCCCCCCCGATCATGAAAAGGACCATAACACCGTGACACGGAACGTCATGAGCTTTAATAGAGTCGACCTTTCAAGTAAATCTGTCATTTCTGGCCGGCGGCTCGTATCCTCCCCGTGTCCGAGTGTGTGACATCGATCCCGAAGCAGCAACGCTCGAATTTATGTTTCCCTCCACGCAGGTTTTCAACGCTCGCCGCTGCGTGTGTGTGTGTGTGTGTGTGTGTGAGAGAGGAGTGTGTTTGGAGAAATCAGGGGGAAAGTTTCCTTGTCTCGCGGCCCCCGCCATTGTTCTGTCTCCTTGAAGGTCCATGCCTGTGGTTGGAAGGCGAAGCCTGCTGAGCTGTGTGTGTGTGTGTGTGTGTGTGTATATGTGTGTTTCTGTGTGTGTGTGTCTGTATTAGTGGAAAAAACACCCGCCGACCGACAGGCCTTCAGGGTGGAGAACACGTTATCTCTCTGTTTAAAAAGTCTCAAGGTGAATTTTCACCCCCGCGGCGGGAAATAATATACGTGTCACGTAGGAGGGGGGAATATTATTAAAAAGCCCGTCGAGCCGGTCGACAGGCTCGCTCACCTTGGGGAAGAAGGTGCGCGTGACGAACTGCTTGTACTCCAGGAAGGGGATGC
>NC_079396.1:25396685-25409185 GCF_029220125.1 Pseudoliparis swirei
GAAGTTCCGTTTCCTCGTCATGACGAGTGAGACGAGGCGACCGATTCGTAAACACGAAGCCTGTGGGGCACGACGGTCGAAAGACACCAGGCGGGGTAATGCCAGGAGGTTGCATTGTGGGAAATGTAGGATCTGGTAAACAATGGAGAGTAACGAGTCTAACTTCACAAATCCCTGTGTTTGACTTACGAGTTACAGAACACAATGTCGTTTGATTACACCGTTTGTCGAGTGAATGTTTATTTTAAAAAGTACGCGTTGCAAACTTCGTATTTTTAGAGGGTCGATTTTCATTGAGCTACCCAAAGTTTATAAGGAAAGCTAAATAAACACGTCTGCAATGTAGTCCGGAAAGTCCAGACAGACAAGCCACCGGCATAGCTACATATATATAATATATATATTTTATTTATATACATATATATATATGTATATGTATATTATATACATATATATTATATACATATATATATATATGTATATTATATATATACATATATAATATATATATATACATATATATATTATATATATATATATAAGTAAAATACACAGCACCTTATTTGGAGATAAAATCAAACCCGGAAGTCAGTCTGTAATCTGTAAAATATTTTTTAAACAGACAAATTGGATAGAAACATTTTGCCATTTGCCTGTTTTCTCTTCTAAATGACTTCAGCTCTGTCAAACTGGCATTGAACTCTGCATTTAACCGCTTATGCACGTGTTATTATTTATATATAGGAATGTTGCCCTTCCCCGAAAGACCCCATTCGTATGGAACTGCAATCTCCCTTTAATATTGGAGGAGTGAGGAATGAGTGTGTTTGTGTCCCCGGTGTGTTTCCTTGCTTTGATTACACCCCGAGGGCCCGGTCCCTCCTGCAGGATGCCACCCCCTGGGTCTCTGTCAACAAATGCTTCCCGAACACACACACACACACACACACATTAAACTGTCGCACAAAATATCCGTTTTATATTGTACAAATATACAGTATGCAAGATTGTCCTCACTTGAACTCTCTGGACCAGAACAACGGATCCTAAATCCACTTTAAACTGACTTAAAAAGTTCTGAAAACCTGCCCGTCCGTCCACTTTATCATATACATTTAGAATATTTATATTCTTAACTCTCGTCTGTGTCGCTCGCCGTTAATGTCGCCCACTGTCGCACCGCCCGCCATGACACATTCCTTGCATGCGTGGACGTGAACGGCAATAAAAAGTTGCCGATTCTGATCCTTAAAGGACGGAAACGGAACGACGGCCAACAGATTCCAGCGATAGCAGCACACACACACACACACACACACACATCAAGAGGAAGCTGTTCAGACTCCCCGTGTGTGTGCCGTCGGCGTGCGCGTGTGTGTCACAGCCAAGCAGCCCTTTGCAGGGGTGATGAATCCATGCAGACAGGTGCTTGGATCAGCATGACCACGGGGGCGGGACCTCCCACTAAGCTCTACCCCTCCCCCCCCCCCCCCCCCAAACAGAAACCAACACGTCTCGGCGGAGGAGGCCTTTGATGTGCGCGGCGTGCCTCTGGTTTGTGTGAATATGAATGAAAGCAGCGCTCGGCCTCGCGTGCAGCGCCGGTGCTTTGAGAAACCTTCGGAGAATACATCGGCTCTTCTGTGTTCCCTGTTGAATATTAATGAGTTGTTTTGTGTTGTTGTCGTAAAGCTGAGATTGTCAATACTCTGGGTGTTACTGCCGACGGTATTCGAAGGTAAATAAATGGAGGCTAATCGGGTTTTTCTTTGTCAGATTACGAGCCTCTACGGAGTGATGGAGGGTTATTTGTTCAAACAATGTGCAGGCACTCGTGGTCCTCGTCAACATTTTGGTTTTTTTAATCAAATCCCTCAACAACCGGGGGAAGAAATTGCCGTGACGTTTGGTGCAGACATTCATGTTTCCCTGAAGATGAATGGTGATGTCATTGTTGGTCCCCACTAGTGACATCATTACCTTCGCATTGAAAATGCGGAAGGTTATGTTTTGATCGCCGTGTATTTGTATGCGTGTTATTCGTATAAGTCAAAAAGTATTAAACCGAATCGCATGAAATTTGGTGGGATGATTGGTTATTATCCGGGGACTATTTGATTAGATTTTGGGATCGATCGGGTCAAAGGTTAAGGTCATGAAAAGGTCAAAATCTTCTTTTTACCATAGCGCGGTCAATTTCTATCCAATTGGCATGCAACGAATGCCAAAATGTGCATAATTCAATGCCCAATCTTGTGATATGCGAAGGTATGCGCTCTACCGAGTGCCCGTTCTAGTTTAAAATGGTGACGCTTTTTATACTTTAATACCTGCAAGAACTAATGACTAATGCACACTGATGTTTAGTGCACATTTGACACGGTTTCTAATGGAGGGTGAACATTCGCTCCACTTCCCAGTCATCCAACGTGACGGCGAAGCACTGATCCGAGCTTCCCGTCTCGGTGGCGTCACTCACGTTGATGATGAGTGTCAGCGGCTCCCCCGGGTGGTGCTTAATCAGCTTCTCCTTGTTGGCGGTGAAGAACTGAGGGTCCTCCACGTACTCCAACGGGAAGTGACCTTTATGCGGCTCGTCCTCGTCCTCGTCCTCGTCCTCGGCGGGCCGGTCCCCGGTGTAGAGGAGTCCGTTCAAGATGAACTGCACCGAGGTCGGCTGGGACCGGCCGGACGGCGGGGATGGGCAGGTGATGGTGAAGGGGGAGGCCACCGCGCAGCGCTGGGGGGAGCCGGAGGAGAACAAAGTCGCTTTGAGTCTTGGGTGAAGCAAGAATATATGTTTTTTTAAACTACTAAACCAAAATGTAATGATTTTCAATTAAGCAAGTTGAAAAAAATTCCATCAGATGTCGCCTCCATTTTCAACCAATCACATGAGCGCCAGGGGGCGGGGCGTGGGGACCCCGCGAGCTTTCTGGTCCAAGCATTTGACTCGTGCACTCCAGCTAAGGTTAGCTTAAAGTGTTGAAATAATGCGTGTCAGCTATGGAGGACTTAAAACGACTTAAGTATAAATAAATAAATAAATGTATGAATAAATATAGGAATAAATAAATAAATGCTTAAATAAATGTTTAAATAAATAAATAAATACAAGTATAAATGTATAAATAAATAAATACAGAAATTAATAAATATAACTCAACAGGACATTTATTCTTGTATTTATTTATACATTTATTTAAGCAGTGTTTACTTTTCTTCTACTTCAATTATGAGCTCCCAGAGAGTTTTATGTATGTAAGTACAAAAAAATAAGAAAAAAGGTAAACAATGCAGCTGATTACTTACTTTTTCTCCAATTCCCAGCACCTCCATGGTGACGCTCTGCACCAGATCAAAGCCCTGGCCTGTCACCGTGATGGTCCTGCCACCACTGCAACACACACACACACGCACGGTCAAAGAGAGTCACATCTCAGGCATTACACACAACAACAAAAATGTGTCTGATTCACACTGGTATGCAAATACTGCAGCCAAACTCTAGAGAGAAACAGGCGACCAGATAATCATGAAAAACAGTTTGACTGCTCATCGGGACGACGTTCCCGTCAGGCCTCACGTCAGTGACTCCGGCTGCATGTGTTTACCTGAGGTAGCTCTTCTTGGGGTGGATGAAGCTGATGGTGGGGTTCTTCTCATAGGTGTAGGCGGTGCTGAGCTCCGCGCTTTGACAGGGAAGGTTTTCAAACTCCACGCACACGGCCACCGAGTCCGTGTGCGCATGCAGGGCTGGAGGCATGGTGCACTCGATGGTGTCTTCTGTTTTACTGAAGAAGAAGAACAAGAACAAGAAGAAGAAGAAGAAGGAGGAGAAGAACAAAAACAAGAAGAAGAAGGAGAAGAACAAAAACAAGAAGAAGAACAAAAAGACGAAGGAAGAAAAACAAGAACAAGGAAGAAGAAGGAGAAGAAGAAGAAGGAGAACAAGAAGAAGAACAGGAACATGAAGAGGAAAGAATAAGAACAAGAAGAAGAACAATAAGACGAAGGAAGAAAAACAAGAACAATAAGAAGAACAAGGAAGAAGAAGAAGAAGGAGAAGAAGAAAAAGAAGGAGGAGGAGAAGAAGAAGAAGGATGAGGAGAAGAGGATTAAGAAGAAGAAGAAGAACGGGAACATGAAGAGGAAGGAACAAAAACAAGAAGAAGAACAAAAAGAAGAGGAAGAAGAACAAGAACAACAGGAACAAGAAGAAGTAGAAGTAGAAGAAGAAGAAGGAGGAGAGGAATAATAATAAGAAGAAGAACGGGAACATGAAGAGGAAGGAACAAAAACAAGAAGAAGAACAAAAAGAAGAGGAAGAAGAACAAGAACAACAGGAACAAGAAGAAGTAGAAGAAGAAGAAGGAGGAGAGGAATAATAATAAGAAGAAGAACGGGAACATGAAGAGGAAGGAACAAAAACAAGAAGAAGAACAAAAAGAAGAGGAAGAAGAACAAGAACAACAGGAACAAGAAGAAGTAGAAGTAGAAGTAGAAGAAGAAGAAGGAGGAGAGGAATAATAAGAAGAAGAAGAACGGGAACATGAAGAGGAAGGAACAAAAACAAGAAGAAGAACAAAAAGAAGAGGAAGAAGAACAAGAACAACAGGAACAAGAAGAAGTAGAAGTAGAAGAAGAAGAAGGAGGAGAGGAATAATAATAAGAAGAAGAACGGGAACATGAAGAGGAAGGAACAAAAACAAGAAGAAGAACAAAAAGAAGAGGAAGAAGAACAAGAACAACAGGAACAAGAAGAGGTAGAAGAAAAAGAAGAAGAAGAAAATATGTAAATATTCTGACCGCACAACACCAAAACATTTGAGGTTTTTAGTTTTTAAACAGAAAGAAAGGACTTGGGATGCTTCTTGAGATTTGAAGTTTATAAAAAGACTTCCAAGTGTCACCTCTTGACCTGATGAAAGCTCTCTGCCGTAACAGAAGACGGCTTCATGCAGGTTTGCGTCGCCGTGATGATTAAATATTTGCATTTCCAGCAGCATTGAATGGCCTGTGTTGGTATCAGGAGACTCACGGCTGGAGCTGGACCTCACGGACGGAACATCGCCTGTTGCTCTGCTCGCCGAGCCACGTCCACGTCTGACCTTTTGACCTCTGAATTCTAATCAGTTTCATCTTGAATATTTGAGCCGCTACATTTGAAGAAATTCGCTCGAGGCCGCCCCCGAGAGTTCAAGAGAATGGGCCGGACGTGAGGTCACGGTGACCTTTGACCGGCAACATGAAGAAAAAAATCCCTTCATCTTCAGTTCAGTCGGACGTTTGTGTCAAATTAGAAGAAACCCCCCCGATTCCCTCACTCCCGACCCCTAGGCGTTCGTGATACATCGCAATGAATGAACAGACAGTCGCATAACCCCCCCTCTCCTCACCCTGTGATGGTACAGTCCAGCGTGTCGTTGACCTTGACGCTGACCTGCGAGCCGATGTCCAGGTGCTCACCCCTGATGACGACCACGGTCCCTCCGGCGCGGGAGCCCCTCGTCGGCTGCAGCGACCGCAGCTTCGGGACCTGAGGAGTCAGAGGAGCGGCGCGCGTTGGTCACTCGGCGTCGGACCGGCTTCTCGTGGCCGGGTCGAGACGGGGCCTCGGGGGGGGGGGGGGGGGGTCGTCTCTCCGCCCCCTTTTGAGGTTCAGAATATCGTCTTTTGCTGACCTCCGAGAGGAAAATTCGCGAAGACGCTGCAGTATACGTGGAAGCCAACAGGCCTCAAGCTCGCAGGACGGCTAACTGCACACACACACACACACACACGCCAGATGAATATCCCTGTCCAGCTACCAGCCCCCCCCCCCCCTCGCTCTCTCGCTCTTTCCCAAACTATCTATCCCCGCCGTGAACCTCGCCTCCGGGGAAGCCTCTTATCCTCGCTGACAGGATTCACTTCCTCCGCGCGGCTGCAGGAGAAGCCATTGTGCGTTTCGCCTGTGTGTGTGTGTGTGTGTGTGTGTGTGTGTGTGTGTGTGTGTCTGTGTGTGTGTGTGTCTGTGTGTGTGTCGGAGTCGCTACAAGGAGGCAGATGTTTCCGTCTAAAAGGCGCGAGGAAGGAGATGCAGCCGAGGCTCCATATCCTGTCCCCCCCCCACCTCCTCCTCATCCTCCCCCCCTTTCTCCCACATCTTCCCCTTCTAACACCCTGTCTTTGTGCATTAACCCCTCGCGCGCCGAGCTTCTCAACCCCCCCCCCCCCCCACCCCGAGTGGACTCCCCGCAGGATTCCCTTCGCCCTCGGTGTACCGCGGGGGGGCTTCGGGCTGATTTCCCCGTGAGGTGACGGCAGAGAGAGCAGCGGTCAGAAGCTGCTGAGCCTGTGAAACGCTCTCCGTCTGGAAACAAGCAGAAGCAAAGCGGCGCA
Source organism: Pseudoliparis swirei (assembly GCF_029220125.1). NCBI lineage: Eukaryota > Metazoa > Chordata > Actinopteri > Perciformes > Liparidae > Pseudoliparis > Pseudoliparis swirei. The sequence goes on from NC_079396.1 coordinate 25,403,070, forward strand.
CACGGAGACTCCGACTCCGACGGGAGGCCGCGCGGGTCGAGGTCAGTTCGCACAATGCCGGCCGGCTTCGCCTCGACCCGGTGATGAATTCACAGCGGAGGGACATTCCAACCACCGCCATGTTTGTTTTCGCTGGCAGCGAGAGGAGGAGCGGAGGAGGATTCACACAGAGTCATAAATATCATTAAGAGAAACGCATCTGTTCACAGTCAGCTGGCCCTCCCAGTGGGGGGGGGGGGGGGGGGAGAGGAGGAGGAGGAGGAGAAGAAGAAGAAGAAGAAGGAGAAGAAGAAGAAGGAGGAGGAGGAGAAGAAGGAGGAGGAGGAGGAGAAGAAGAAGAAGAAGAAGCAGGAGGAGAAGAAGAAGAAGGAGAAGAAGAAGAAGGAGGAGGAGAAAGAGAAGAAGAAGGAGAAGAAGGAGGAGGAGAAGAAGAAGGAGGAGAAGAAGAAGAAGCAGGAGAAGAAGACGAAGGAGGAGGAGGAGAAGAAGCAGGAGAAGAAGAAGAAGGAGGAGGAGAAAGAGAAGAAGAAGGAGAAGAAGAAGAAGAAGGAGGAGGAGAAAGAGAAGAAGAATAACAACAAGAACAACATGAACATGAAGGAATAAGAACAAGAAGAAGGAGAAGAAGGAGGAGAAGAAGAAGAAGAAGAAGAACAAGAGGAAGGAGAAGGAGAAAGAGAAGAAGAAGAAGAACAAAAAGAAGAAGGAGAAGAAGAAGAAGAGGAAGAAGAAAGAGAAGAAGAAGAAGAAGAAGAACAAAAAGAAGAAGGAGAAGAAGAAGAAGAAGAAGAAGGAGAAGAACAAGAAGAAGAAGGAGAAAGAGAAGAAGAAGAAGAAGAAGAAGAAGAGGAAGGAGAAGAGAAGAAGAACAAAAAGAAGAACAAGAAGAAGAAGAAGAGGAAGGAGAAGAACAAAAAGAAGAAGGAGAAGAACAAGAAGAACAAGAACAAGAAGAAGGAGAAGAAGAAGAACAAGAAGAAGAAGAAGAAGAAGGAGGAGAAGAAGAAGAGGAGTGTCTGTGTGAGGAGACTCACGAGGTAGGAGTATCTCTCCCTGGAGGTTCCCGTGCCGCTCTGCTCCACCTCCACGCGGAGCAGCTCCGTCCTCTCGCCGTCGGAGCGCCCGGTGACGCACACCAGCCTGAAGAACACCAAGAGACGTGAATAACACGATCAACGACGAGAACAATGAACTGAAGACAATGGATATGAACAAACCACGGCTCATCATTTAAATCAATATTCAATCAATAATGAACTCATTTGAAAGAAAATGACTCAAATTGCAAGTGAGGGGGAACGGCTGAGAAGAGGAAGAGGAACGGCTGAGAAGAGGAAGAGGAACATATATATATATACATATATATATGGATTTAAAAAAATGTATATAAATACATATATATATATTTATGTATAAATATACATGTATCCATATAGAAAAAACATATATATATATATGGATACAAATACATATACATATATATGTATATATCCATATCGAAAATATATATATATATATATATATGATATATATACATATATATATATATGTATATAAACATATATATATAATAATAACAAATATATATGTATAACAGTATATGTATATATATATATATATATGTATCCATATAATAAAAAATAAAACATGTAATATATATATATATATATATATATACTAATGTATGCTATCTCAAAGCTCTACAGGGGACGCCTCACACGAACGACACGGGGACGCTCAGGAGCCTCGCCGGGGCGCCGGGACACACGCGTGACCTTTTCACCTCTCACGATCCTCCCCCGGCTCCAGGCCCGTGTCGGTGTGTGTCGTCGGTGTGTGTTGTCGGTGTGTGTCGTCGGTGTGTGTCGTCGGTGTGTGTCGTCGGTGTGTGTCGTCGGTGTGTGTCGTCGGGCGCACTCTGACTGACAGAGGAGCTGTGGGCGACTCACCGGAGCGGAGGAGCCGTGCTCGGTGTTTTACGTGGGTGGACCTGGAAGAGACGAGGGGCTCGGCCGGACAGATGGGGGCTCGGCCTCGGGGTCAGGCTGTCGGGTCCGGCTCAGAAAAATACAGCCCCCCCCCCCCACACCCCCCTCCCTCTCCGAGTGCGCTTTTTTAAATGTCAGGCTCAAACAACTGAAACCCAAACCGCCGTGGCATTTAATGAGCCCAATTAAAAAACATGGATTTCCTCCATAAATCTGAATAGCAGTGAAAACATTTTTTTATTTTTTTATTCAATAACCTGCAGTAGCAGCCATCTGTTGAAAGAGACGTCTACATGCGTGCTCATTAATCACAGGCGCATCAGGTAGTAAATGCCATTTGCGCTCAAATTACACAGTTACGAGTCGTTAGGGTTATGGGGGCACACCTGAAGGGGGGGGGGGGGGGAAGGGCAGATCAAATGAAGCTCGACTATTCAAAGATTCAAAGCCAGAGGGCCAATAAGAGAGCCGGAAACCAGGCGGACTGGATTCAGGCTGAGCATCAAACTCTTAATATGACACTGTGTATGATATGTATATGTATAGATATATACATATATGTATATATATATATATATACATATATATATGTATACATATATATATGTCAATATATATATAAATACATATATATATGTATATACATATATACGTATATATATACGTATATATACATATATATATATGTATATATAAATATATATACATATATATACACATATATATATATACGTATTTAAATATATATGCATAAACATATATATATATATAACCATAATTTTGAGGGTTATTCTCTGGTAAAAGTCCTTCTATCTTGTAGATGCATTCAGTCTGCATAGCATTTAAACCGTAGACACACACACTGGGCTGGTCGAGGGTTGTTAAATTAACATTTAAGAATGTCAGACATTTTTAATACCGTACAGAATGCAATTTTTACAAAATATGATGGAAACCCAGAGGGGCGATGTGGCCTTGGAGTTACTACTTCCAGGGCAGTTATTTTCAAAAGCAAATCTCTTCTACACGATTAATGTGTTGATCTACGAAGAAAGAAAAAAAAGAGAAATGTGTCCAAGGTGACATCCTAAAATGTCTTGCTTTGTTCGACCAGCAGTCCAAAAACCAAAATATATTCGAATTACAATGATGTAAAAGAGAGAAAAGCAGAAAATCCGGTGAAACGAGAAAATAGTTCGCTTAAAAAAAAGAGATCACAAACGATATAATACTTCTTATTGTTGCAGCTCAACCTGCAGAATATAACAATGCATCCTGATGACATGATTAATGACGTTAAAGTCACCCGACAATGTGTCAGGGGATGAGAAAACCAATCAAAAGGGACTAATTGATCTCAATGAATGTGAGTATTGTGTTTGTATAGCTTGTTGTGTGACAGTAGCTGCTACAGATGTCCTGGTGTGTGTGTGTGTGTGTGTGTGTGTGCGTGTGTTTGTGTGTGTGTGAAGCTGATGCGGTGTGATCCCGGTCAAAGGACGTGGACGGATGACCCCTGCGCCACATTCCAGCCACATTCCAGCCCCCCCCCCCCCCTCGCGTGATATTCTGGGTTTTTCAGAGGCCCATATTTGTGAAGACGTCTCTGAGAGGAAGACGAGGATCACCGACAATCAGCTGCATGAGTGTCGGCGCAGCTATAAAAAAAGATAAGGCGCGGGGGCCTCTGGAGGGCTCACACGAACACGATAGCGAGGGCCCCCCCCCCCAAAAAAAGAGCTTGGAGAAGCACTCCGGTAAACGAGGCGTCGCCTCGACTGACAGCGCCGGTCGTTAGAGAGATGTTGATACCCGGGCGAGCGGGGCGCTCGTTCTTTCTTGTGGCACCCAGCTGTGAACCGTCACCTCCCAGACACCTGCCTCAACAGCCCCCCCCCCCCACGGCGAGTGAGGTCGCATGTGTGCGGAGTGAGAATCGGGGAGAAGATCTTTGTATAACAGGAGGAAGGAACAGGTGAACAATTTGTTTGGTTGAAATCCTGGCATAAGGTTTATAATAAGATAAGATTAAGTGTGAAGGCTTTAGGGGAAGGAGACGAGAGGGTACGAGGATGGGAAAGTCGAAAAAGGTGGAATGCGCCCCGACGTGTTGTGATTTGTCGGTTGCCATCGGCGATACGCTCCGCTGTCATAACAAGGCGGGAGAACCCGGACGGGAGAGGAAGGAAAAATGACGACAACGGGAGGAGAACACTCCCCTGGAGTGAAATGCGATTCGCCTGTTCCCCCCCCCCCCCCCCGGGAAAAAAAATGTGCAGTTTTTTTTTTTCCTTCTTCTTTTTTTCGGGGTGGGGAATGTGTCAGGCAGCCGGAGTGACGGGCGAGGCCCCGGAGGTCACGCTCCAAACCCGCTCTCAATACAATGATCGGCTTCAGCGGAGCGAGACCAGACCAACACGACGGCACCGACACCCAACGGCAGTTTGGAGACGGAACCGGAGAGAGTTCTGGAATAGCCGGTGGGGGGTAGGGGGGGGGGGGGGGCTCGCTGTCTCCATGGCGACAGCGCGATGGTCGGTCCTCCGAGGCCGCGACGCGTAATGATATTTGTTAAAATATGAATACGTGAAAACTACGAAGCCGTGCAGCGAGGGTCGACGCTCGGTTTGGGAGGGTCGTGATCTGTGAGGAGGAAGTTTAATACGTTATTTGAACGTGGTTTATTATTTAAAGAAGCTCGACGGGATCAGCGGCTGCTTTTATTTCCGTTATTCTTGAGGCACCGATCTTTACAATTCGGTTTCCATTTATCGGTCGCCACGGAAACATGGACCTACGGGATGTCTTATTTTCTTCGTCGACATTATTCCATCCTTTCATCTTTCTGGTAAATGCATTACCCACAATGCAACTCAGATGTCACAGAGACAGACCGTGTCCCGATCGGATTTACGGTTTCCTGCCCAAACTTTTCTTTAAACGGCCTCATTCACTGTAAAACATCCCATAATCCACTCCGTGCCACGAACCCGAGAGGAAACACGTCGTACCTGCGCCACACAACCGGATTAAAGGTGAGGTGAATAAAGATACGACGCGGTGGAGGGGCTCGTCACCCGGTGGGTAAAGAACCTCTTGTTCTCTAGCAGAAGGAAGAGAGAAGGATGATACTCTCTTGATACGAGTGTTTTCATTTTCAAACTCATAATCCCAGAAAAGGCTCCTCACTCCCCGCCCCCCTTGATGTTTAAAATAGGTGGTGTATCCCTTTAAATATGTGTAGTTAAGTATGTGACATCGCATGTATTCAAAACTTTACGTGGCGCCCATTCATTTATTTCTTCGTGCTTTTCCGTCCGGTGTGTCGGCTCGACTCGCTTTCTCCCGTCAAGTTAAATACAATAAATATAATAATTGTCATAAATATAATAAATAAATATAATAAATGTCATAAATGTCATAAATATAATAAATGTCATTAATAAATATAATAAATAAATATAATAAATGTCATAAATATAATAAATAAATATAATAAATGTCATAAATATAATAAATAAATATAATACATGTCATAAATATAATAAATATCATAAATATAATAAATGTCATAAATATAATAAATATAATAAATGTCATAAAGCTCTCGCCGCGTACCATGCGGTCTGAGCTTCGGGTTCCACACCGGGGGTTCTAAAGCACAAAATTTCCCTCGAGGTTCACGTATCTCTCCATCGCTTGACCCCCCCTCCTCCTCCCTCCCTCCTCCTCCCCATCCTATCCCCGTCCCCCTGCCCGGCCGACCACCTGACACCACTCATCCGCCTGGCAGCGTGGCAGGTTGCCGTGACAACGGGGTAATTGTTAGCCATCATCTCACCGATGCTAATTGCGGCACAACTGCATATTTTCGCAGCGATTTAAAAAAGAATACGATTTTAATGTATGGGACGCAAGTTCATCGCGCTGACACCGTCTGACGCGCCACATAGAAAAGGCCGAGGTGGCGGCGGTGGGATGAGAACAAAGGCGGGAACAAGAGGTGTCTGCATGCTGATGAGCTGCAGCGAACGCCTAAAGACCGGTTTACACGCCGTACTCACTCCATGGAGACGGTGTAGAGCTCAGGGAGGAGGGCGCACGCCACGTCTCCGATGGACACCTTCA
>NC_079396.1:25414185-25424185 GCF_029220125.1 Pseudoliparis swirei
TCTCTTTCTCATCCGTTTGTTTCGACATCGTCCGCGGCGACCTCGCTCACCTCTCATTGGCCGAGGGCTGTCCACGAAGACGTCCTCCTCCCGCCCCCTGAAGCGTCCTCTCCTCCTCAGGTCGAGCTGGTACACCTGGCTCCTCTGGTTGGTGGACAGCTACGCGGACGGGAAGAAGAAGAAAAAAGTACACGTGTGGATAATTATGAGTTTGAATAGTCAACAAGGGATTATGATAATCGCAGTAAAAACAAGTTACAAGCAAGTCGACCTCGCGATGACGAAGCCGGCTGAGCCGCTAAACGCGCGGTGGCCGAGCTCCGGGTGAAGTCTCTTCTCGTACTCACGGTTACTCCGCTGCACTTCACGGTGGAGCTGTTCAGCCACGTGGCCTCGTACCGCCGAGCCGTCCCGAAGTCGCACTCAAGCTCCTCCCCCTGGCGGAAAGCGGGGGAAAAAACGTTATTTTTATTTTTTAAAAGGTGCCGTGCGTCAGCAATAACAAGAACGCCGGTCCCGAAGGGGTCGGTATCCAAAAAGAGCTTCGGCAAAGAAAATGCTCTCTCGGACATTCCTGGCAAGCAATAGGGGGGAGGGGGGGAAGAGGACTGAAATACCCCCCCCCCCCACCCCGCAAATAATTGGCCCTGCCAGGGAAAGAGGCAATCCATTCAACATTCATATTCATAAACATCTGGACTCCCACATCCCTGCGAGTCCTCTGGGGAGCCAGAGTCATGAATATGAATTCCTTCTTCACCAAAACACGAGTTGAACGAGTTCCTCCGAGCGGAGCGACGTGGAGGTAAGACCACGAATACTCCGACAGGTAAGAGCAGCACGTTGACTCGGAGGGGGAGGAGAGCGGGTCGGCTGTCGCTCATGAGGGGGGGGGGGAGCGGTCGTCGTCCTGTAACCACAAGGTAGCCGGTTCGATTCCCCGCTCTCCCCGCAGTTGCATGTCAAAAAGAAGAATTTACCCAGGAAGGATATATTATTTAATATTATTTATCCATTATTATTTATTTATTTATTTCTGTATTTATTTATTATTTATTATTTATTTATTATTATTATTATTATTATACATAAATATATTATTATTTTATTATTCATTATTATTTATTTATTTGTTATTTAAGAAAACCCTGTCTGCGAATACCAGCAGTGAAATGTTTGCTGGACTTATTCTTCAATCTGAGAACTAATACTGGAGGACAAACTCCTATGCATCATCATGTTTACGATGACGTCATATGTCCAGATATCTTGATTCATAATTCCGTCTTAATTGATAATAACAAACACGTACGAACTCAGACTCAAAACGCTGATTTCTCTGCATGCAAGCCGGAATTTGTATTTGCGATCGTAATAATAATATCAGTAATCTGAATATCCAGTCACGTCCAGGGTGCTTTCAGGATGTGTGTGTAGGTGTGTGTGTGTGTGTGTGTGTGTGTGTGAATCTTTATGTGACTCAGTGTCTGTCACCATGGCAACACACCAGGGAGAGGGGCTGGAAAAGGCCAGACGGGGTTAGGAGTGCGAATGACCACGCCTGGCAACGAGTCTGCGCTGGAATTTATATATATATATATAATATATATATAATATATATATAATATATATATAATATATTAAATATTAAATAAATATTAAAAGAGAAAGAAAAATGTATTTTTAATTTAAAAAATGAATATATATATATATATTATATAAATAAATATTATATAAATATATACATACATATTATATATGTTATTTTTTCTATAAATAAAAAACAAACAAAAAAACAAGAACAAGCCCCCCCCCCCCCTCTTCTTCTTCTAACACTTTGACCCCGGCGCACAGAAATGACCATCTGTGTCTAACTCGGCTTGAAGCGAACCACCATATGCTTCTGTTTCATCCCAAATCATTTACACCACATGCGTATTGGACCGAGTCCAAGACACCCCCCTCCCCCTGTTTTGGTCTGCCGTACCTCCTGGATGTTGCTGAGGGACAAGATGAAGTCCTGCACCGCTTCCGACGGCGACGGAGGAACCTCTGAGGCCACCAGCGCGGGACAGGAAACGGCATTCTGTGGAAAAGTCAAGGGGGGGGGCAGGAAGTGACATATCGGAGTTAAAAGAAAAACAATGGCTCCCTCTGTCAAAATACCCCAAAATACCTGTCCTGTTTATCTGGAAGGAGGAGGAAATGAGGCGGGGGGGGGGGGGGGTTATCTCGGGGGGGAAAACAACAATAGCTTCAAATAGAGAGACGGTGAGGGATTAGAAAAACAGACCTCGCCGGACACGACAGCAGAACAGGAAGAACCCGCCTCCTCGTCTCCTCACGACCCGCAGTACAGGAAAACACCACCGGGGTCATTTAGAGAGATGCAGGGACGTCTCTAATGCAGCGCTTGACCAGTAGCCCTCTAACTGGGACCAGTACTCAGGCCCCCCCCCCAGATGGGACGGGGAATAACACAATGGCTGACTTAGTCCTGAGAGTTGTCAGGAGCACCCTGGGGAGCTTTAATTGGATTTAATGGAGTTTCAACATCTCTCGTGACCTCAGACTGATGAAGTTCGGGATCATTTTCCCAGATTCACGGCTTTTTTCTTTTTCTTCTTCTTCTTCTTTCGTGGGATCGTTTCCCTGCCCGTAAAAGAAAACTTGGATGCGTTTGCTTCGCAGAGTATTTCACACAGCCTCTCGTGGGGCTTTGCCCTGCCAAACAATACGTCGACTACGCGACCCATTCGTGCACAGTCACCTACTTTTTTTTAAAAAGGAGGGAATACGACGTGTAAAAAAAAAATATAGAAAAAAAAGCAGGCGTCAAATGTACATTATATTTTCTCTGGCAACTAAACAGATTTCGTCATAATTCCCATATAATAATAATAATAAAAAGACAAACCGCCCTCCACTCCTCCGTGAGTCTATTGAACCTCCGGAGACTTTACGGAGTTTCAACATGTCTCGTGACCTCAGACTGAGTCACCGCACGGCGGCTGTTGCACAACCGCGTCTGGACTCCAGATCGTTGCAGCACACCGGGTCTGAGCTCGGGGCTGGGACCGGGTCTGGTTTAGCGGATTAAAGAGGAAGAGGAGGAGGAGGCGGAGGAGGAGGAGGACCGCTCACCTCCAGCAGGTTGTGCTTGGACTCGTCTTTACTGGCCACACAGAGGTGGTTGTCGGGATCCCAGTAGCACTTCCATCTGGTGCTCAGGCAGCTCACACATCTGATGGACACACACACACACACACACACACACACACACACACACACACACACACACACACACATGGGGAAAGTTTAGAAATCTCCCCATAAACACAGAAACGTCGAGAGGCCGATAACCGAGCGAGGCATCAAAGTGCGAAGCTAATAAAATGAAATTATGATTCGTCACCGCGGCGACACGCAGCGAGTCAGGAGGTCAAACCGGGCCACGCTGAGTGTGTGTGTGTGTGTGCTTGTAATTCTATCATTGTGTGCCGTTATGCTAAGTGAGGACATATTAGCGAGTCCATCAGCAGCTTTTAGACTCCATGTAAACGTCCATTCGTCCAAGAATGAAACGGGTTTAGAAAGTATTAAAGCTGCAGATCTTCAGGCTCAAGATATTCAATGTTTTATTCTGTGATATGAAAAGATTAAATACAATATTAAAAGAGGAAAAAATAACGCAGGAGTCTTCTTGTTGAACTTACATACCATCGTACGTCTCTAGACAATTCTTTATATTTCTAGGGTTATATTTCCAGGGTTATATTTCTAGGGTTATATTTCTGGGGTTATATTTCCAGGGTTATATTTCCAGGGTTATATTTCTAGGGTTATATTTCTGGGGTTATATTTCTAGGGTTATATTTCTGGGGTTATATTTCCAGGGTTATATTTCCAGGGTTATATTTCCAGGGTTATATTTCTAGGGTTATATTTCTGGGGTTATATTTCCAGGGTTATATTTCCAGGGTTATATTTCCAGGTTTATATTTCCAGGGTTATATTTCCAGGGTTATATTTCTAGGGTTATATTTCCAGGGTTATATTTCCAGGGTTATATTTCGAGGGTTATATTTCGAGGGTTATATTTCTAGGGTTATATTTCTAGGGTTATATTTCCAGGGTTATATTTCCAGGGTTATATTTCCAGGTTTATATTTCGAGGGTTATATTTCCAGGGTTATATTTCCAGGGATATATTTCCAGGTTTATATTTCTAGGGTTATATTTCCAGGGTTATATTTCCAGGTTATATTCAGGGTTATATTTCGAGGGTTATATTTCCAGGGTTATATTTCCAGGGATATATTTCCAGGTTTATATTTCTAGGGTTATATTTCCAGGGTTATATTTCTAGGGTTATATTTCCAGGGTTATATTTCTAGGGTTATATTTCCAGGGTTATATTTCTAGGGTTATATTTCCGGGGTTATATTTCCAGGTTTCTATTTCCAGGGTTATATTTCCAGGGTTATATTTCCAGGGATATATTTCCAGGTTTATATTTCTAGGGTTATATTTCCAGGGTTATATTTCCAGGTTTATATTTCTAGGGTTATATTTCTCGGGTTATATTTCCAGGGTTATATTTCTAGGGTTATATTTCCAGGGTTATATTTCCAGGGTTATATTTCCAGGGTTATATTTCTGACGTCCTTCCTTTCCTGCTCATTGATTAGCGAGTTGTTCCAAAACAATAGAAACCAACTCGTCACAATGAAGATAGCCGGTGGGTTCCCAGAATGCATTGCAGCCAATGCTCTTTTGCTCTCTTCACACGTGATTGGCCCACAGTGCTCGAGACTCCGGCTCACAGACGTCGCTCTAGAGCTCATGAGCGCTTATTAAACGGTTCACACTCGCCGCCGCGAACAAAACGCACCGCGAGGAATCGTTAACGCAACGAGCCCGACGCCGTTAAAACCGGCCTCGTCTAACGTGATGAATACATCTCGTATTCACGGGAGACTTTCATGCCTTCACACGAGCCTTTAAAAAGAGCTTCAGATGCATTTCCAATGAAACTGAACTTTGATTTGATCGTTACTAGTCAGAGAAAAACCTCCACCGTACAGCGTGGAGACAGATGTCCCCGCACCAGGAGCGAGAGCGCCTCCAGTGATAGCACCACTCTGAGGAGGTCTCGAGGTGGGGGTGGGGGGGGGGGGGGTAGGTGTAAAGGGATGTGGAGACGTAATCGAAACACGTGTGTGTGTGTTCTGATTAGAAGCAGACGGCCCCCTCGAGGCTCTTATCAGCTGCGGCTTTTCTGTTTTCCCTGACTCCCTTTTCTGTCCTATTAAAACACTTATGTGCACTACCACCCACACACACACACACACGCACACACACATTCTATTATGACCCAGCACTGACAGTAAATAGCCAGTAACGCTGCCCACCCCGACGCATAATGGTCATTCGTGCACACACACACACACACACACACTAAACACACAGCCGGGCTCACACTCTCAGGGCCTCTCAGTGGACACAGCGGTTAAACATACATCTTCAATCACGTCTCTGTCAGAGAGGGGAAGAAGAGACGTTTTTCAGACGGGCCGAGACGAGACAGAAAGAAAAGAGGAGGCCAAAGAACTTGAGACATACAATGCAAATAAAACTGAGAAAGAGTGTGTGTGTGTTTGTGAATGTGTGTGTGTGTGTTTGTGAATGTGTAAGAGAGAGTGAGACATAAAGAGAGCGAGTGAAGCAGTGCGAGGGGGCAGGTTAGCTGTCTGCTGAGGCTGGAATGTGATCGTCTGGTTGTCATTAACACTCTGCCTAGTGACCACTGTGAACACACACACACACTCACACACTCACACACTCACAGTCACGGAGGACAACGCGCAGACTGATTTCTCACAAATTGTCACATGGTGAATAGAGTTGAGTTGATTAAACCTCACGCTAAAGGGAGCTCAGTTCACCTTCGACGCTGCTTCCTTTTTCTTTTTTAAAGCTTTGACAGGAGAGGGAAAAAAAAAAAAAAAAAAACGGCGGCACAAAACAGAAAGGACTCGACATCGGTTAATTGCCAAAAAAATAAAATAAAAAAAGGCTTGTAAGACCTCTCTTTAGGGATTATTGGAGAAAAAAAGGAAAAAAAAGAGTTCGGAGTGATTAAAATCAGAGCGGAGCGGCTCATCCTGTGAGAGCGCCGCTCTGCTCATTATCACCTCCGGAAGAAGAAGAAGAAAAAAAAAACCACGCCGTCTCATTTCACACACCCAGTCTGGCACGAGCGTATACCTGCGACTGCTGCGTTCACACCTCCGCGCTGTTTTCATAAAGTGAACAAAAAGGGGACGTGCCCCAACGACACACACACGCACACGCACACACACACACACACACACACACACACACACACACACACACACACACACACACACTGAGCATAAGATCTGCCCATCAGATGGAGTGGATGCTCTAGCGGGGTCCAGCAGGCAGGAGGAAGCCAGCTGGATCGAGTCACACGGTCCCCCGAAACAAACACACATCCACACGGACGGCCAGACAACACAAATCCAATTTCCTTCTCGGCTTCACGTTTACAGAATATTAATCCCAACATGAGACGCCGCGCTGAGAGACAACACCCGGGGAGCCAAACGCACGAGGAGCGCCGCGTCGGCAATATTTACCCACCGAGGCGCCCCCCGGAAAGAGGAAGAGCAGAGGTCGGGGAGGAGCCTCCGGGTCGGCGGGCGCGATCGACACGCCGGCGCCCGAGGGGACCGGCGGCGAGCTTTCATTTGGGTTTGGATTTAACGGAGGTCGAGAGGAAGAGGCCAGAGGACGAAGCTCTGAGCCGCAGCGCGGGGCGTTCGCTCGGTGGTCATTTTGGAGGCCGTAAAGTTTCTCACACGAGGGATCCGTGTGCAGGACGGCGCCCGGGAGAGGCTTCTCAGAAACCCCAGCAAAAAGATGCGATGACGAATGTCACGACGAATGTGGCGACGAATGTGACGATGAATGCAATGATGAATGCGACGATGAATGCTACGATGAATGCTACGATGCATGCGACGATGAATGCGATGACGGATGCGACGACGGATGCGACGACGAATGCGACGATGAATGCGACGATGAATGCTACGATGCATGCGACGATGAATGCGATGACGGATGCGACGACGGATGCGACGATGGATGCGACGATGAATGTGACGTGAATGCTACGATGAATGCGACGATGAATGAGACGACGGATGCGACGACGAATGCGACGATGAATGCGACGATGAATGCGACGATGAATGCGATGACGGATGCGATGACGGATGCGACGACGGATGCGACGACGAATGCGACGGTGAATGCGACGATGAATGCGACGACATATGCGACGCCGGATGCGACGACGAATGTGACGATGAATGCGACGACGGATGCGATGACGAATGTGACGGTGAATGCGACGACGGATGCGACGACGAATGTGACGATGAATGCTACAATGAATGTGACGATGAATGTGACGATGAATGCGACGATGAATGTGACGCCGAATGTGACGATGAATGTGACGATGAATACTACGATGAATGCGACGATGAATGCGACGATGGATGCGACGATGAATGCGACGATGAATGTGACGTGAATGCTACGATGAATGCGACGATGAATGCGACGATGAATGCGATGACGGATGCGACGACGGATGCGACGACGAATGCGACGGTGAATGTGACGATGAATGTGACGGTGAATGCGACGATGAATGCGACGGTGAATTTGACGATGAATGCGACGACGGATGCAATGACGGATGCGACGACGGATGCGACGATGAATGCGACGACGGATGCGATGACGAATGTGACGGTGAATGCGACAATGGATGCGACGACGAATGTGACGGTGAATGTGACGATGAATGCTACGATGAATGCTACAATGAATGTGACGATTAATGTGACGATGAATACTACGATGAATGCGACGATGGATATGGCGCCAAATGCGGCGATGAATGCAACGACAAATGGGGCGACGAATGCAACAATAAATGCTATGGTGACGAATGTGACGATGAATGCATGGATGAATGCAATGACGACAAATGGGCCGATAAATGTCACGACCAATGCGACAACGAATGCGACAACGAATGCGATGACAAATGGGGGCGCCGAATGTGTCGACAAATGCGACAACGAACGTGGCGACCAATGTGCCACTCACGGGGTCTTTGGGTGTATCGCTCCGGTCCTCTTGCAGTCGTAGACGACGAAGCTCCCAGATACAACGGTCGTGCCGTTGACTTTTATCGCCACGGAAATGGTCAGGTGATCTGCGGAAGAAAAGAAAACAGGCGCATGAGACGACACGTCGAGAGAGAGGGAAGCGGCGAAGGCCTCGACCTCGAAGGACACAACAAGAACGGACGTCCTCGGCCTCACCCGCGCCGGGGGGGATGGGCCGGTAGTTTTCCCGAGGGAGCAGGGGGCAGGTCTGGATCTGGGCGGGGCCGTAGTCCAGGTGCACCGTGGCGGCCGTCGAAACACCCGGAGCGTATTCGCACTCCACCCGGGAGCCGGCCAGATCGGGAACGCTGCCGTTTATCAGGATGCCGACGTCCTGCCGGAGCAGAAATAGGAGCATGAATACGAATGTTACACACGTATTGAAATCCAGGGTGGCGTGCAGTCGGTGTTTGGGTGGAGCGGTAGCTCCGAACTCTGAAACTAATGGACCAGATGGTGCTCGAGTGATGAAGTCTGACAGGACGCATAACAAAGCTAACACCTCGCTGACGTGACTGGATTTCTCTGCTAAATTCTTTCAATGTGAGAAAAGAAAATAGAGGGGGGAGGGGGGGCGTGGGGAGGGGGGAGGGGGGGGTGGGGTGGAGAAGAGGAAGAGGAACATGTTTCGGGCGGCTCAGCGGATTCGAGCCGAAGCGGCCGGCCAACATGCGCCGACACGTCTGCGAAAAAAAGAATCCGCTCGATTGTTAAAGTTCGGAAGTGGTCATTTCCTGCCCGAAGGTCCGACTTCCTGCCTGCTGCTTCCTGTTTAGGGAGGGAGGGAGGGAGGGGGGGGGGGTGACGACCTTGAGCCGTGCTTCCTGGAGGCTCTGAAGGACGCCCCGTGGATCTGGTAGAACTATCACTGCCCCCCCCCCAAAGAAAGGCAAACTGACCTCCATAACAAGCAAAACACCCACGATTAACGAACCGACTCGTGACCCCGTCGCCTCTCGCTCTCGTCTCATTACGAGCTGTAACTAAAGGTCAGATATATTCGGAGTGTCAAAGATTCGACGAGCTAATTATCGCAGTGTTTTGTTGTGCTCCCGTGAACAGTTTACACGGCGCCACGGCGGCGTGACGCCGGGAACGACTGCACGGCTTTCATTTCAATAAAATCTAAATCCATTCGGAGGTGTTCGAGATGTTCCTGAGGAAGCTCGGAGCTTTGGAATGTGACTTCACATGAAGTATTTTAAAAGTGTAAATTGCGTTCTTAAAAAAATCTATTCTAGTACGCAGTGCAACATTTATCGCGCGCTAACGAGAGGATTGTTGTGTTGTTGCATTTAAATGATTATAATGAAGTCAAATATTAAAGTCAAAGGCTATAACGCCAACAAAATAAAGTAAACGGTGAACGTGCTAATGCTAAGCTAACGTACAGTGATGGTTTATAAGGTGTTGCAGTGAGTGTTTGTGTGTGTTGCTATTGATTTGGGGACACTATGAACATGAAGGAGGCTGAATTTAATAAAAAAATGTTTGTGACATTTAAGCCCCTCCCCCCCAGATGTACCGCCAACCAGTCACACGTTAAAATGTACATAGACTTCTCAAACGTCATCCCTTATTAATCTTCCGAATGTCGCTTATTTGTCTTAATTCACACACATTACGGCTAAACAGGTGAGTTGTGATGTCACAACGACCTTGACGTTGGCCATTGACCTCCAAAAATTGTAAATCGCTGTTTTTTTTAAAGCCCAAATCTGAAA